>NC_068365.1:46440810-46523518 GCF_020536995.1 Dreissena polymorpha
TGTGAATCTAAATTTAGTTTAACGGTTCATTTAAAATTCTTGCAACGATATCTATTCATTCGACACACGAACACTAATTAAAAAGACGAATGCTTTGGTTTAATATTGTAGGAAAATATGTACGAAATATCTCCGTCACAATCGACTCAGGGTGCTAATTTGTCTTTGCTGCATTTTGTGAAATTCGTCTTCAATGTATAATTTTTCTTGCTTATGTTGTGTTAGTGTAACATATTTTATCAATATATTACAATTTAACACATATAAAAAATCGTATAATCTCGCTTTAAACATTTTATCAGTTTCTACCCAACATATAAACATGTGTCGGTATATGTGTTTATGTTTAAGAAATAATTCGTGTACGTTATAGTTTGTTGTCGAATAACCCACGGCTTCGCACTCGTGATTTACTCCCTACGCATCTTAACTTCCGGCCGTGGGTTATTCGACAACAAACTATAACGTACACGAATTATTTCGCTTCTAACACGGTTTTTACTAAAGATTTATACAATGTATCTTATTATTCTTGTGTATTATGTTATGTGAAGTTCCGCCCATAAAAATAACTTTCGGCTGTTCTGTCAACTAGATCTCCGCCCTAAATAACAGCCAAACTGGATTATTACGCTGGTGGAAAATGTATCGGCATGTTTTGTTTAGTTTATGCGCGTGCTTTCAGTGTATAAGCTCCGCCCATAATTATTGCAGAATAACCCAGAGACGAGTTTCTTCTTTGTTTATATGAAATTTGGCACGTGCCGTGTTATAATACTTCGTACTTATTATTGAAAGATTTCAATCGTAAATAAAACAAAGATTTCTGCATAGCATATTAAACAATGTATTATTTTTCAATATAAATATCTGTTAGTAAATTTATTTTAAAATTATCACTTTCTGTCGGCACAAAAATGTTTGTGAGAAAAAATACACGCATTTGAAGTAGACGGTATACGTGATATATAATATATTGTTTCGAGATCATAATGAGCATACTGAATAGGTGAATACAATAGGTCATTTATGGAATCGTATTTGTTGTTGTTTTATAAATATTTACGTTAGTCACTTTTAAGAATGTAATATTTTTTTCTGATGCGATTCAAAAACAAAAATATCAAATGTTATTAACAATGTGTGATTGTTTTCGTGAAACATTCGGCGATTTGAATCACCGAATCAGATATTTTTGATGTGCATTATATTGTTGATATTAAATGTCATTGTTAATTTGATTGATCAAAGTGATTTAAATAAATTATCACATTTTGGATCGTTTTAATGCTGATTGAATAATAAGCGAGGCAATCCGCGTCGATATAATTCTGAGTTGTGACGTTGCCGTAAAAAGCAACGTTCAACGACGTAAAAATAGTGAGCTTCTTTGTCTCGGGTCGGAGATATATAGAATCTGGCACAAGATGTCATATCATACCATATTTTATTAAACGAGTTCATGAATTTTGTTAGTAAGTGAGCCTTTGGACGAGTTTAATAAAATGAAATGACAACGAGTGTCAGATATTTTGTATCACATGCTTTTAAATGAGCAAATTTATAAATATTTACGCAAACATAATGATAAATCCCGAATGTTTTTTACATTTCGTGACGTCTTTGACGTTGGAATGTCATTTCAGCAAATTAACAAAATGCGATTGGTCAATCGAACGAAAATTAGCAAATGAAAACGTTTAAAAAAGTATAATACACATGTGTAAGATAAAAATATTCGTTATGGTTATATTACATGGGAAACAGGGTATGGCATTTGATAAAATGTCTTTTAAACCAATGCGTGCATTGAGGATATTTGTAAAAGATGACTCTCTGCACTTTA
This sequence comes from Dreissena polymorpha, assembly GCF_020536995.1. NCBI lineage: Eukaryota > Metazoa > Mollusca > Bivalvia > Myida > Dreissenidae > Dreissena > Dreissena polymorpha. Next base: position 46,442,657 of record NC_068365.1, read on the forward strand.
CGTTGATATGAGTTTGAAAATAATTTGCATAAAGGCAAATTACGGCCCTTAACATCCCTTGTCCTTAGGTAATAACGTCAATTCGCAGTATATCAAGTGCAAGAAATGAAATGTGTATACTTACTTCCGTGAACAATGTATTTAATTAATTTTAATTAAGTTTCAGGTTTCGCCATTACCTTACTTCTCAAATAATAAGCAATACATTGTATTTATAATAATATGGGTCCGCTATGGTCTCAGGTAGGGCCAGGGAAAGTTTATGGCCGGGGATTGGGGCTAAGGTTTTGGAAACCCCTGAAAGTGTACATTGTGTTACACTGAATAAACGAAATTTGTGAAATTTAGACCTGATAATTACCTGGCGAAAGTGTACTATAATTTAAAAGTGCATCACAGTTTGATTCAAGTCATGCTCTTTAAATGAGAGTGTAACAAAAGATGTCTTTTTACGGCAGACTACTTCGTATTCCTAGTATGTGTATGTCTACTGTTAAAGCGAGTGTCAATATATATTTATTTCTTGGCTAAGTCAAACTAGGCACGGATAATGCCAAATCGTACATCCATCCGTATACAGGTAATAGAAGTGTGCATGGACGTTTAAAGTTGATTTAAGTCCTCTTTCTTATCAAATATTTGACTGAATCATCAATGCAATCAATATTGTATTGAAGTAGTTGCATATCGGTGCAAATGACCTATTACAAGGCCACGCGATGTTATTTTTAAGTATAGTTGTGCATGTCTTCAGTGTGCCCTTTTTTCTACATGGTAAACCATAGTGAATACCCGTTTTTGTCGACTTTACATGGAGAAAGTATTATAGTCTATTTCTTTGCTTAATTATGTTAATTGTGAATCTCCGGTTACATTCTATTTTGATAAAAAAACATCAAGACGTTTCGGTATGCGAATCTAACACTAAATCGACATTGAATAGGAAGATAATAAACACAATTGAATAATCAACTTAATATAATAGACATAGTCATTGCATTGTAAGCATGCTTACGTGTTTACAAACCAACTTTGTGTTCCACTTAAAATCTATTCGCGACACGAAAATTGGTAATTGCAGGTTTTCACAATATTACAGAAATCTAAGAATACATTCCAGCATTTCAGCCATGAAACTATTGCAACAAACAAACTTCTTAAAGATGTTTTTTATAGCAAGCAAATAAAAATTAGATTCAGCGGAGTATCGCGGGGATAGTATTGTATCATCCTTTGTAACACATTTTAGTCTAATAAGGATATTGTATTCTCATATTTTTTAATTTTATGCAACGTGTCTAAAATATTCAGGAAAGCGGTTGATTTTTATCATGATGTAATGGTTGAAATATACATGAACTTCATGGAAGTCGTCGGCACACAAAATTAACACAGGGACACCAAAGAATCTCCACAAAACTTAAGCTGGCAATATGAGTTTGCCAATTTATAACGTACATGTAGTCATTACATGTTCGGTAGAAGCCATCAACTCAACCGTGTCAACACTCTGAACCCAAACAAACCGTTCAGAACAGCGACCATACATGCTCCAATCGGAGAACCAGATCAATTTCATACTGGCACCCCAACAGTTAAAGTCTAGCATCAACAAGGCGAACACAAACACGTTTCCTGTCGCAGACATCGGCTTCGGTGACCATGACTTACCACCAAAGATAAAGAAGAAGGGCATTAACAAGAATCATCGCATTATGTTTGAATTGAGAAATTTAAATATACAGATATAGAAGAGGCATTTAAAGCACAGACAGGTGGCGAGTTTGCAGCTCAGTATATTGGACTTAATCCTTTTTATGCGAGTAGAGTAACAGTTGTAATGTGCATCGAATTAAGTCCGATTTCGGTACGAGTGTTGTGTCTGTAAAGTTTTCCACGGAAAGCAGTAAGTCGGAAAAGAAAACGGATGGTTGCATAATTGTATGTGTAAAATAATGTAATATATACATGAGTTTCATACCTAAGTCATTTTGTAATCATTCACCTTCGTCGCGATTTGCATTTCCCATTTCAAAAATAATAACATTTTATTTGATAAAATATTCACACTCCAACCAGCGAAAGAAATGGCGGCACCTAAAAAGGAAAGAGTAAACTTTTTTTGCTAGATGACTGTAGGATCTTCTGTATTTTGATGGGGTAGGAGTGTGGTTTAGCCTGTTTACAACCATGACCTCACGAGCCTCAGATTTACCGATGGTAACACAAATGATAGTAAATGGTGTTTTGAGTCTGGCAGATTTTGCAACTGCACTATTGAACACAATGTTGTTTCGGTACATAATCTAACAAGTAACTATATAACAATATTTCATCCTTGCTAAAAGATCTTAATCACATTCTGAACACAACTGTTTACAAGAAATATCTCCTCATAATTATCTCTAACCGATGATACTAAATAGCAATCGAAATCTAGTTTCTAGTATTTTCTATATAGAAATGCAATGAAAAACAGTAAATTATATTTGTATTGTATTTCATTTTTTAATGAATGAAATAAATGTATTTTATTACTGGTGTCATACAAAAAAGCAAATGTGGGCTAGGGTGGAGGATGAATATAATAAGAAAGCGTCCAAAAAATAAAATGAACATCAGAAAGAAATCAAAAAATAACTATGGCTGAACATGGTCGCTACCTCCTTATGTATACAGATTACTTAAGCTCGATTGGTCATTGTCGGCTCGGAAACTACTATAATGTACCCCGGGTACTCTTAAGTACACTTTAATGTATCCCGGGTACGGAAAATTTACTTACACGTAACCGGACAATTTAGACTGTACCCGTGTTTTATTCCCTCAAAACCCGACGTCATAAAACGCGCTACGGAATACAAAACAACATTCTCTTTGAACAAGACATCGACATGCTTTTTTGAGTAACGGTTTCGATAATATAGAGGCCACTTCAAAGAATATTTACATTAATATGAACATAATTAATTTTTTTAAAGCCGATAACGTCCAATTTAGCGCTAGAATTTCCGGGTAAATTTCAGTATATTTTCCGTACCCGGGGCACAATGACCAAACGATCATTTCTTTAGACACTGTGCACTGACTGGTATTCAACAATTAGTTGCTGAATGGGACCAACATCATTTTGAAAATAAAAGTCCTCTACGTGTAAAGAACAAACAAAATTGATACTTTTTGTCGTGGAGGGGGTTGGTGGGTGGAAGATTGTAGGTGGGGTTTGTTGATGTGGTCTGAAGGGTTGAGGCTAAGTGATGGTTGTGTGGTGGAGGGGGTGGTGGGTGGAAGATTGTAGATGGGGGTCGTTCATATATTATGAAGGGTTTAGGCTAAGTGATGGTTGAGTAGCGGAGAGGGCTTAGCTGGTGGAAGATTGTCGATGGGGTTTGTTCATGTGGTCTAAAGGCTTGAGGCTAAGTGATGGTTGTGTGGTGCAGGAAGTTGGTTGGTGATGGCGGTAGTTGCTTTGGAGTAAGCAAATGGTGTCTTTGTTTCCGAGGCATTTACGAATGGGGTCTGTTTGTTAAAGCCGTATGGTAGATTTTCGTATCGGAATTGTCGGACTGTTATTGTTGAGTTGATTTTGTGGTTTTAGTTGATGGAATGCATGACATACCTTGACAGGTTCATGAAGTTCTCCGTGAACATATCCGCGTAAAGCAATTGCCTCTTCATAACGCCATGGTATTCATCATCATCCGTCTACTCGTATTTTTTCGTATCGCTTTCGTTGTACTTCCCCATGTTTAACTTTTCGTACTCTTCAACGAAACGCTTCCGACGGTTCTATGGAGTAAGTTTGATTTTAGTTACAACGATTGCGAAAAAGAGTGCTTAGAACGATCTTGTAACTTTTTAGAAACTTGTTTTCAATGTTTAACTAGATAATTATTGTTTAACTTCATAAAGCTACCACTAAAATTCGATAAAACCCGCTTATATCTACTTGACTCACCGAGCTTCTGTTTTTCGATTTCGGTTTCAAAATCGAACTGATCTGAAACCAGTTTTTTAGGGTCCATATCCTTGACCAGTTCCTTTAAAAGCCGTCATTGAGAATCATTGAATCCTACCAGGCTGTTCTTTTTCACCATATTTGTGTAACAGATGGTTCCCTGCGGGAACGCCAGGGCGTTGAACCCTAGCTCCACGTTCGTCTGCTTGGGCCAGGATAGAACTGGTCGAAGAGATACCACAGGTGGAGGATCTTGGCGGCGATCGCAACGAGATATAGACTGCTCCAGATGAGTTTCGCCCACCAGAACTTGGTACTGTTAATATAAGGAACTCCTACCATCGAAGTCTTCTCCGCAAAGCGGATGATGGTACGCCGGAAGCACTTCCGTTTCCCCATGGAGCCTAGGGAAGCTACTCTTCCTATACGTGGGTGAATCAACACAGATTTACTACGCCTTGTATGATATTAATGGATCCATTACACCACTAAATGAATATCAATATTAATCTTTTAATTCGAATGCTTCATTTCTGATACAGAACCACTATTCAGTCGCATGTATTATGTATTGTATATCTTTGTCATATTCAATGATCCTTCCGATGTCACAGTTATTTATTTCATTCAATACAACTATATTAAATAGCATATTTGACGAAAACTTCATAAGTGTATTTATAAAACTCGCAAAGAGCAAGCGCGTGTAGGCAACGCATATAGAGTTAAGTACTACAAAAAGCAAACTGACATTGTTTATCATACAATTGAATATTCGAATATTCGCATAAAAAGGCTGGATTGTTTTAACTTCTATTACTCAGTTTCGTATCCAGTAGGGATATTCAATGTAAATTAATACAGAAATACAATTGCATATACAATTGTTGTGTTGAGAAATAGAAAGAAAGAAAATGTAGCTTAATTGTTAAAATAAACTTTGAAAAAGCTTATTTAGGCGAAATATATCAGAAAAGAGTGAAACTTGTTCTGTGTTAACTTCCATTGTTTTGTAAATTATATCCGTTTGCTGAATACGACGTATTCTGGTTCCCTTCGTACTAATACTTTAGTACTTCAGGCAATCGTGGAAAATGGCGGCGCACTACGTATGTATTAAATATCGTACAAATATTAAAGTTTTGAGTAAGTGAAAAACCTTTAAGTTTTTTTAAGGTTTAGTTATAGGTATCTATCCGTCAATTGTTTTTTTTTCGAATCACTTATGATTTATATTTAACAAAGATACATGTCATGTTTACCCAATTCGGACACAGCACATTTCGGATAATGAATATGTACACAATCGAACAAGAGAATAGCTGTTCAATTTGCGTAATGTATATGATGTATAATTTTGTATGGTCAAATAAATAATAAATTGCAAAATCATTCCAACGCAGACTTGTACCTAGAATACTTTTAAATGGGTTTATATTGTAGCCTGTATGCCATTAATCATTGCTGTGGATTGGCTATGGATATCAGATCGCCAGGCAAAACTGGGCAGTTATTTTTATGCCGGGGAGAGTGAGCACCTTAAAACGCACAAGTCGTCATGTTCCATTCTTCTACGGAAAAGGATTCTGGAAAGGTAAGTTTCAATTGTTTTACTTTGTAGTATTGAAATTTTGGAGGCTGAAGTTGAACGACAACAACAGTGGAGATAGCAGAACTGTTAACATGACTTTTAAGCTCCACTGGCCAAAGGCCAGCGGGGCTTATGTCATGGTCCTGTGTCCGTCGTGTGTGCGTCAGTGCGTCCGTGCGTTAACCTTTTCTTTAAACATCTTCTTCTCTTAAACTACTGGTCCAATGCTGATGAAATTTCTCAGGAATGTTCATGTGGTAAACCTCTTTCAAATTTGTTCAAAGTATGCCCCTGGGGTCAAATTTGACCCTGCCCCGGGGGGTCAAACAATTGAAAATTTGCTTATATAAAGCCTATTTTGTGCAAACTTTATAAATCTTCTTGTCCATAACCATTGGGCCTAGGGCTACCAAATTTAGTATGTAGTGACATCTTATAGTCCTCTACCAAGTTTGTTCAAATTATGCCCCTGGGGTCAAATTTAACCCTGCCCCGAGGGGTCAAAAATTTGAAAATTTGCTTATATAAGGCCTATTTTGTGCAAACTTTAAAAATCTTCTTGTCCATAACCATTGGGCATAGGGCTACCAAATTTGCTATGTAGTGACATCTTATAGTCCTCTACCAAGTGTGTTCAAATTATGTCCCTGGGGTAAAATTTGACCCTGCCCCGGGGGTTAAAAAATTGAAAATTTGCTTATATAAGGCCTATTTTGAGCAAACATTAAAAATCTTCTTGTCCATAACCATTGGGCCTAGGGCTACCAAATTTGCTATGTAATGACTACTTATAGTCCTCTACCAAGTTTGTTCAAATTATGCCCCTGGGGTCAAATTTGACCCTGCCCCGGGGGTAAAAAAATTGAACATTCGCTTATATAAGGCCTATTTTGTGCAAACTTTAAAAATCTAACTGTCCATAACCATTGGGCGTAGGGCTACCAAATTTGGTATGTAGTGACATCTTTTAGTCCTCTACCAAGTTTGTTCAAATTATGCCGCTTAGGTCATATTTGACCCTGCCCTGGGGGGTCAAAAAATTGAAAATTTGCTTATATAAGGCCTATTTTGTGAAAACTTAAAAAATCTTTACGTCCATAACCATTGGGCCTAGGGCTACTAAATTTGGTATGCAGTGACATCTAATAGTCCTCTACCAAGTTTGTTCAAATTGTGCCCCTGGGGTCAAATTTGACACTGCCCTGGGGGGGGGGGTCAAAATATCGAAAATTTGCTTATATAAGGCCTATTTTGTGCAAACTTTAAACATCTTCTTGTCCATAACCGTATGGCATAGGGCTACCAAATTTGGAATGTAATGACATCTTATAGTCCTCTACCAAGTTTGTTCAAATTAAGCCCCTGGGATCAAATTTTACCGTTCCCCAGGGGTCACAAAATTGAACATATGCTTATATTGGGCCCATTTTGTGCAAACTATAAAATCTTCTTGTCCATAATCATTGGGCCTATTTCTACCACATTCGGTAGGTAGTGACATATAACAGTTCTCTACTTAGTTTGTTCAAATTATGCCCCTGGGAACAAATTTGACCTTGCCCCAGGGGTCACAAAAATGAACATATGCTTAAATAAGGCCTATTGTGTGCAAACTTTAAAAATCTTCTTGTTCTTAATTATAGAGCCTAGAGCTACTAAAATTGGTATGAAGTGATATCTAATAGTCCTCTACCAAATTTGTTCAAATTATTTCCCTGGGCTCAAATTTGACCCGGCCCCGGGGGTCACAAAACTGAACATATGACGTTTACCAGTGGAGATTACTGCGGCCGTTTGGCTGTGACCAACAACAACATCAACATCTTGTAAACATGAGATAAAACCCTGTCATTTAGTGCCTTTTTAGGTCAGATGGTGACTGCTTACAAAGGCATTGAAGTAAGAACATGTGTTCTGAATGTTTTTCTTACAAACTGAAAAAATTCGGGTTTTATTTAAATATGTCGAAAGTGACCATATATCCGGATGAAAATATTTTGGATGATATGTTAATTTCATGTCTTTTTTGTAGTGTTTAAACCAGTTTAATAATATATTATTGATTTTAAAAACACAACTTCCATGAACATAATTATTTCAAGAAAAGTTAATATATGATACTGCACGGTAAACTCAAACTTTGTATCCAAGAGAAGGTGTTGAAATTAATGAAGTGCAATGTTCTTAACTATCGTATATGCTGCTTTTTAATAACTAATGATTCATTGTTCCATTTGTGAATCGTGACTCATGAATTGTGGATATGATTGTCAATTGCTCAACAATCCATATATATTTCTGACCATTTTATAATTTTCTTAATATAAGTTATGAACTGATCTTCAATTGAAGTCAAATGTATTACTTAATTAAATACATTTATAAATATAAAGAAATAATCTTTAGATTATCATAATATTCTCAGGCCTGTTGGTCTTAGGGATGTGTGGGTTGATGAGCAATTTCTCCTTTTATCACAATTATTTCTACCCTTCCTGATCATTTCCTTCATATTCCATTTTAATTTAATTTAATTTAATTGACGTCTGCAACCTCTTTCAAATTGGGAAAGTCCAAAAGGTGTCGTTTGGTAAAGGGTTAAGGCATTTTGATTCCTATGGGTCTTGTGAATCTGTTTCAAATCAAATGCGTAGATTTGATCCTCAGCATCTAAAAATATGTGAAAAAGAAAGAACGACAATATCTTTTGGAGAGATAAATGTACCTACGTTATAAGCAAAGGACTGTGCAACAATTCCCGGGCTTTTGAGTCTGTTTAGTTAACACGGTAGTAACTTTTTCCATATATAAAAATGCTCACCCTTCAAACTGTAAACCCCCAGTGGGACGAGGGATAGAAAGAGAAAGTCACAGGCTTGAGTACATTTCAACCCATGCGCATTGCACGTTTTTTTCGCAAAGAAAAAACAGTGGAGCGGGCCATCATGGCCCTCTTGTTTAATAGATAAGTGCGGTTAGTTTAAACCTATTTATTTTAGCTTCATTGCATCGAAAGCCTTATGGTTATATAGACACTCTAGAGTCTGTTTCCTGGAAGGAACCAGTACAGTGTCTATGGAGGAGATAATGAGAACGCTCCCTGAATAGGGATCAAACCCACAAACTCCCTATCGCTAGTCAGACACCGCATCCACTACACCACCGCGACCTTTAAGTGCTGTTAGTCAGTTATGATGCAGACAACCATAATTTGCAATCTTTTTTAAATAATATTACAATGATATAAAAAATAAAAATAAAAAATAGAGTTTGTTGTATTTTCAGCTGAAGGAGCTAATTCTTTCCCGTTTACAAAAGCCGATTTCAGATGCCCCATTCGACTCATATTTTCAACAATGGCCCTAGGCATGGGAGCGGATCTCAAACATGTGCAGAGGGTTATACATGCTGGTCCACCCACGTCACTGGAAAGTATGTTTTATTTCAACATTTAGCAATGAAGGAATTTATCACATTTAAGTTATTACTTATTAATTTACAAGTTATTTTTATGACACCTTGGATTATACTTATATTTAATTTCATTAAAACAACTTCAAGATTATCAGTTACATGACATAAATTTGCTCTGCACTTTTCCAGGATCATGTACTGTTTCATTCCTTATTTGATAAACATAATAATTATTATTAGTATAACTGGATTTTTGCTGTTGCATTATACATTTATTTATCTATATATCAGTATCATTACTGTCGGATTAAATTATAACTTACCAAGAAATGGTAAATACTATAATAAATCAATGTATGTTGATTATCTCAGGTTATTAAAACATGCATAACAGGGAATACCTTGCATTAGATGTAATCACAAAAACAGCAACATTGATTTTAACTTAGTTAAATTCATAACAATATTTGATCAGAATTGTGATTTAAAATGATTTGAGCATGTTAAATGATTGACCAGGGAAAAAAAGTCATTTCTTCATAAGTACTTTTTACATAACAATAAAATAAATTACATTACAATAAATTGTTGAAAATATGATATGTGCTTTATCTAGTGACTTTACAAATCGAAATATTTTTTTAAAGCACTTCTGATTCAAACTTGTAGTTAAACAAATGTACATAAATATAAAATGTTTTGTGTTATGTCAAATATATAACACAATTGACAACTGCTAACAACTTAAAACAAAGTGTCAAATTGTCTTATTTATTTCAGCATATGTCCAAGAAATTGGACGAGCTGGAAGAACGGGCACAGATGCCCAGGCCATCCTGTACTTCAACGAGACTTGGCATCAACAGTAATGAGGAAAGACATGAAAGAATACTGTTTAAACAATTCAATTTGCAAACGTGAAATAATAAATTATTTCTTTGGTTTTCCCACAACGCTTAAACCACTTGCCTGTTGCAGTGTTTGTAATTATGATCTGGAACTGGAATGGAAGTTTGGAAATATAAGATTTGTTTGAACAATGAAGTGCAGTTCTCTACTGACTGGATACGCTTAAGTGTGCCCAATAGGATATTTTCTTAAGGAAACTGTCAAATTATTACAGGGCTCAACATTAACCTAAAAACACTAAAAAAGTACTTAGAAAATCTACTTGCCCTGAACGTAAAGCCACTTGCCCAAACATGAAATATCAACTTAAATGTAAACCTAATAAAGATCAAAATGATGCACAACAAACCTGTTTTATTTTGCACATTTAACAAAATGATTACAGCAATTAAAGTCTAATTAAAGTCTTAATTAAATGCTTTGTTCTTTTTTGCACTTGCCCGGGCGGACAACTAGATTATAAAGTAACTTTCCCGGACCCAACTTTTACTTGCCATGGGCAATAGGACAACCGTTAATGTTAAGCCCTGTATTAATTATGATTATTTGTGAAAGATGCTGTTATTTTATATTATGAATTTAATATTTTCATCGTAAAATAATGACCTCGACTCACCGGTCCTGGGGTCCGTTTCATCAAACATCGTGTGACAGATTTAGAATACGATGCATATTTAAAATAAACATTATTACTAAACAAGAAATCATTTTAATAGTATTGCTAATTTCAATAAATTTATACATATTATGATTTTCTTACCCATGGTCCATATTTTGAGTGCATGTTGTTTAACAACTTTTATATTTTTAATTTTTCAGATTTAATGTTATATTTGAATTGTCTTACGACCTTTGATGAAACGGTCCCCAGCATCTAAAAAGTTTTTGCTTCATTATGATAAACCGAGGAAATATGCATCAACTTTTGTTTTTAATTACTTGCTATAAAAGAAACATGGGCTGTTTGTAAAACATGCATGCCCCCCATATGGGCTGTCACTTGTAGTGGCAGCCATTGTGTGAATACGTTTTTTGTCACTATGACCCTGACCTTTGACCTAGTGACATGAAAATCAATAGGGGTCATCTGCCAGTCATGATCAATGAACCTATGAATTTTCATGATCCTAGGCCTAATTATTCTTGAGTTATCATCAGAAAACCATTTTACTGTTTTCACTCACTGTGACCTTGACCTTTGACCTAGTGACCTAAACATTAATAGGGGTCATCTGCCAGTCATGATCAATGTACCTATGAAGTTTCATGAACGTAGGCGTAAGCATTCTTGAGTTATCATCCGGAAACCATTTTACTATTTTGAGTCACTGTGACCTTGACCTTTGACCTATTGACCTGAAAATCAATAGGGGTCATCTGCCAGTCATGATCAATGTACCTATGAAGTTTCATGATCCTAGGCCTTAGCGTTCATGTGTTATCATCCGGAAACTATCTGGTGGATGAACCGACGGACCAACCGACATGTGCCAAACAATATACCCCCTCTTCTTCGAATGGGGGGCATAAACATTTTTATGTAACATTATCTCTTTCTGATCGTTTCCAGGTAAAGATAGCTATGTAAGCAATTAATGTGTAAAACAATACTCTAAAAATAACTAGTTGTATCCTATTTGACACCTTTAAAGTACATGCAATTACACAAAGGGAAAATAAAGTCTACAATTCATAGAACATTTTCAGGTTGTGAGTCTCGTTCCACTTGATGAATTCCTCCAAATTTAGTTTTGTAATGGGATTTGTTGGAGTCTTCTTCATTGACGCCACTCGCCTACCTGGAGTTACCAAAAAGGGTCTTATTGCTCTTAAGCTGCTTATTATTGTCTTTTCATCTTCAAAACATGACAGTCTCTTGTGTTTTTGTGCCCGTTTTATGGTAAATGTTTCCTGGTCAAATTGATCTGATATCTCATTCAACCCAAAGAAAGAACTACTGGGCTTAACCAAAGATTTCTCTGTAACATTGGAGCACATTGACCTTAAATGTCCTTTGGTAAGTCTCACTAAATATTCCATTTGTAAGTCAGCTGGTATAATTGACTTTCCAGTATTGACAAACAGACCATAAATGGTCTCATGTGCAGATCTTTCACTCAGCACTGCAAACTGGTGAGATAACAACTTAGGTATTTCAAGTGCATACTTGGAGCGATTGTGTGATCCTTCAACATTATCATTAAATACTTCATTATCTGAAGCAAACTATCTCTGTTTGGATTTTTTACAATGTTGCAAAGTTCCTAACTCAATCCTAACTCTATCACAATGTTGCCGTAATTATTCACAGAATCAGCATTGTCTTCTTGCATGTATGTGCCATTCAAAGCATTTCTTGTTGATTGCGTCACCTGTATAATGGGCGAGACCTGTTCAATAAGCCATATTCTGATATCTTCAGCCTTCATTTGGGATGAATCAGGAATGTTTTCTGGGAGGACATCTGTATTTTGAAGTCCAATGTGTTCACATGCTGCCTCAATAACATAGGCTTTGATAACAGACTCTGTCGTAATGGTTTTTTACATCATTTCCATCCGCTTCTTTACGCATAAGTCTGATCTTTTGACTGTGCAAAGTAAATGCTTCTGCATTATGAGGACTGTACAATATTTGATAAAAAAACACTTAAGTCATCTGTAGATGAAACATTTCAAATGTCACAGGACTGATTCCCTCTAATCGCCCAGTTTCTGTAAAGGCTGCTGCACGAAGACGTCTAGCACCAGAAAATCTCTCACGAGTGAGTTGATCACTGCCTATGTGGACTTTTTGTGATGGCTTTTCAGCTGCTTCATATACTGAGTTGCAAATTTCTTGATAAGAATCAAGAATGTCAATGACATCTGAATTGTTATGCTAATTTTTGTGCAAGATTGGCAATGGTATGAATTTATTTCTGACACGAATACCTGGGAGCTTTTCATCTACATTATTCATTGCTGCCTTTGTGAAATGCAACCAGGAAAATGCTCGACCATGATCTGTGCTGCGAGATTAGGCATATGGTACACCTCTTCCGTCGAATGTGTTTGAGACAGTAGAAATGTCTCATATGGTACTTGTCGCAAATCACGCTGTGGAGCAATATCTGACAAGGCTTGTAAATCCACGTTTTGGATTATAGCAGCTGATCCAAACCAGTGTTCCATGTGTCCAGATTTACCTACGCCTTTTCTTGCCTTAGCAACACCAACATGGAAAGTCACATTATCGCCAACAATTCTGAATGCTTTCCCTGCCTTGACACTGTTAATGATTTCAGAGTTGAAGCTGCCAGATATACCTGACATTAGTTGCAGCATTCCGTTGTGACTGAGACAGACACCTACTTTTTGAAGACGATCATAAACCTAGAATATATTTTTATCGTACTTTAATAAATGTATGACACATTCATGAAATCAATAGAAAAATTTGATAAAAAATACCCATTCATTAAGCTTAGCTATAAAATGCTCAGCAAAATTGCACAATATTTTACTTAAAGAATCATTTATGTATAGATAATACATTTCAGTTTATATGTGAATTATGTAATGTAAAGTTATGTATATTATTTCAGAGCAATAACTGATTTGTTCAGTCTAAAAAAAAATTAATCGGCCCCATTAGTTCATCAGGAGCCCTATGTGTCGTTGGGTTAACCATCACACAAGCCAACTTTAACTGTCATTCTTTATCCTTGGCGCCAAGAGGCATTCGTCCTTCGCTACAAATTCAAATGAGGAAGCAGTCAGGTGCTTGCACAAAGTGGTTAGTAGTTTTGGTGCAAGCATTACTGGTTAGGTGGTCGTTTCATGTGTTATTTTTTTGTTTTCTCCATCCACTGATATGCAAAACAATACATTGGAGATTTTGTAATAAAATTAACTTAGGTCTTTAAGAAATTATGTAGTGTTCACTTTCCATCATGCCAACTAAATCGAACAGTAGAAAATTCTACACTCCCAATATGGAAATATATCATGGCACATGGAAGAATTGTCACACATATGTCACTAAGATAAACCAAAGGGATTGTAAATAATTACTGTAACAGCTACCAGTCAGCTTAACTCCAACTGAAACATCAAGAAAAACATTAACAAAAAATAATAAGAAGATGCCCCTTAATACCATGCAATCTTAAGTTTCACTGGCAGGCATCTTGGAATTTTAAAAAGTTAACGCACGCACGCACAGACGATCTATAAACACTGGTCCACGACCTAACAGGCCTTTTTCTGCCTATTTTGGGAAAAAGTACATAGTAAAAATAATTTTGTTGTGAAATTTCATAATTTGGGGAAAATTTAATCGACAAAACATGGTTTTAGGTATTATTTTCTTGGTTTATTTTTAGACATATTTTCCTACAGCAGTATTGAACCAAACTGCTTGTAAAGATAATGAAATCTAATTTACTATAAATTGTGCTCTGTTAATAACTTTACTGACAGGGCCTATTCTAGGAATACACAGAAAATTATAATCTTATCATGATACTAATTGATGCATGTATTTATTTGTAAACAACATCTTTTAAATAGTACAATGTATTACACATTCGTCAGAAGAACAGTAGTGATGTGCCAAAAAATAGCTTAAGAATAGCAAAAGAGAATGGAAATACATACATTTAAACTGCATTAGTTACAGTACAATGAAAATACCCGATTTGAATAGAGCTGCCAAGTTCAGAATATTATTACTGAGATAATAACAAATCTAGAATTAAATCAACATAAAAGATAAGCCTAGGAAAGCAGGTTTTGTTCGTTTTTTTTTTGGGGGGGGACTGACGGTTAAGGATTATTTTGATGACGTCAGATTTATATAATATATATTATATATATATATATATATATATATATATATATATATATATATATAGAGAGAGAGAGAGAGAGAGAGAGAGAGAGAGAGAGAGAGAGAGAGAGAGAGAGAGAGAGAGAGAGAAAGAGAGAGAGAGAGAGAGAGAGAGAGAGAGAGAGAGAGAGAGAGAGAGAGAGAGAGAGAGAGAGAGAGAGAGAGAGATTCTAAATTTATATATTCAGGCAAAAAGGTATTATAATCTCTTTCTTTCACTGACTCCTCATGTACAATAGCTTTAAAAAATCACAAAGTGAAAGCTGCAATACGCACTAACTTAACTTGTGAATTAAATACCGCCTTGGTTCTTTATTGTGACCAGTGTATAGAACCAGAACACTGGTAACCCGTTTCTGTGTTCACCAGTACTAATATATCAAATTTTCCGAGAACTACCCTTATAATGCCGAGCGCCAGGCAAGAAGCTTTGGGTAGCAGTTTTATAATCTTGTATGACACGGTCACTGATGCATGTGCTCCTCATGGGGCTTGACCCAATGACCTTCACATGTGGAAGCGGGCGCTCTACCACTGACCTATTTGGGTGGTTAAATCTTATAAAAGTCCTTATGAAGGCCTGTGTAAAGAAAAATCTGCTTTGCAGTTGCAAGAATTTCCCAAACTTATTTTATCAATAGACTGCATGATTTAAAAAAGTTGGGCTTAAATGGACCTCTCTTTACATCAATTTTCAGTAATATAGGTGACTTTTGTAAACTATTCTTGACCTACCTACTCAACATCATGAGCTAACATTGTTTTAAGTATTGCTTTATGATTTGATTATATACCAATCAAAATCAGTTGTTTGTTAATACAGATTCTGTGTAGTAGCATATCATCTTTACTCTCTAGCCATTTAACCATCATCATGAAATTGTCTTTACGACAGTTTTCAATAATTTTTGTTTAACCATTACAGCCTAAGGCGCACAGTGCCTTCTTCAATCTGCATTGAAGCGGTTACGGCGTTATCCATGCATATCAGATGCAGAAAAGGCCAGCCTTATCGATATTCTATGTAAGCCTCCATATTCTAGCTTGAAATCACCTTAGAGCTAATTTGTTAGCATTTAAACTGTTCCAACACTACACATGTGTAAGTAATATTATTACAGTCAGACCACCTAGCCAGTGTTCATGGATTTACAGTTACTAGCAACTATTCTATTATTCTCTGTAAGCTACTGACTGCTTTTCTATGAACCAGCATTGAGGGACAAATGACTCTAGTACTCTGGAACCAATGTAAAGAATTGATCATAACAGGAAGTTTTGCACCGATGGGGCTCTAACCAGTGGTCATAAGATTTTCAAAAGGATAGCTCTACTGAGCCACATCAGACAGCTGGTAGAAATAACTTATGTATACAGTTGATGGAAAAATGATATACAGTAACTATTTATGTAAATAATAGAAAGCGTGGGGCATATTCTCTAGTTACTAATATAAACAGTGGATAGCATGGATTATTTATTACACACTTATCATTGTGTCTTGTCTCATAATGTATGTATTTGTAAAATTTAATTAATATATGTAAAATTGTATTAAATTTTCCTTTTCTATTACATTTTCAGGCTATGGTACACTTGACAATTTGTAAGAGCCATCATGTCATCATCACTAGCAGAAGAAATGAAGGCCATCTTCATATTCGACATAGAAATGGAGGCGAAGGAGTGTTCTTCAAGGCATAGCAGGCTGAGTCATAAGAACTATAAAGATTTGAAGAAGTTCAAGTCCCTGACATTTTAGTTGAATTGGTGAGCAGACAAAGCACTCTAGCTGAGGTTTTGTTGGCAGTAGCTCTGCCTACTGGGAAAATAGGAAGTTTAAAACCTACAGAGGCTCTATGCCCTGTGATAGCAACTGTCTATGGTATGCTGATGATGCAGCGATCAAGACAGCTCAGTTCAGTGCAGAAATGAATAACTGTCACAGACACACCAAAAGGTATAGATTGTTTATAATTTCTGTTTTTCAAAGTTGCTTTGGTTGCATTTCAAAAACAAGAAAATCACTAATATTATATTTCAACACATAAGTGTTATCACTTATTTCAGATTAAAATATGCAACACATGAAAAACTTTTGAGTTAAAAAAAATCACCTATAAAGTATTTCATTTCAGACTTTTAAATCTTGGTCATGCAAATATAAAGGTTCTGTTTTGCAATAATATTATATAGATATTGACATGTCATCAATAATTTCACTAATGTGTTATCTCATTTTAATAGATTAAAAATGATATAGTAATTCAAAATTGATTTGTGCTATCAATATTGGCTAATTTGGCGCTGCATTAATTTAAAGTTGATGCAAGTCAATAACCTTATTAGAAGCTTTGTATGTTACCTTAATACATTTAGATAATGATACTCCTGTTTTTTATATTTTTTATGTCCCCCACCCACTATAGTGGGGGACATATTGTTTTTGCCCTGTCTGTTGGTGTGTTTGTTTGCCCCAACTTTAACATTTGCCATAACTTTTGCAATATTTAAGTTAGCAACTTCATATTTGGCATGCATGTGTATCTCATGGAGCTTCACATTTTGAGTGGTGAAAAGTCAAGGTCAGGTCATCCTTAAAGGTCAAATGTCAAATATATGGGTAAAAATCGCTCATTTAATGTACACTTTTGCAATATTGAATCTAGAAACTTGATATTTTGCATGCATGAGTACATCATGAAGATGCATATTTTGAGTGGTGAAAGGTCAAGGTCATCCTTCAAGGTCAAATGTCATGTATATGGGGACATAGTGTTTCACAAACACATCGCTTGTTGAGCATGGATATCACACTCGGACTCCCTTGTATCTTGTATTAACAGGAACCTAATTAAAATAAGTGCTTCCAATTTTGTGGGTTATCTATTACCGTAAGGCCTGAAGAAATCATCATGATCATCATTAAAGCCTATATATAAACACCCTATTGGACTATTGTTTTCTGTATATATTACCCTCAGTTCTTTTGTTGGTTCCATAAACACCCAGTCACCATGTTTAAGATCACCCCTTAAAAAAGCATACAAATTATGGCAATGTTTAGGAAGCAAGAAAACAACGATGGAACAATAACAATCATAGTTTAAATGAAGTCTTTAATTATTTTGCAAAATATCACAGCAAAGGAATCTGATACTGTGAATATATACCGTCGTTGATTGAATTGACTGCATTCTTTGCTGATGATAATTCACAAATAATGGTCATACCTTTTACTTTGGACTGGAAGTGATAAGGTAGTCTGTGACTCCACATCCCGAGTTGTCCGTGTCTTAACATATGCAGACAGCATCTGTTATCCCTCTGCCATAGCCATGGCATACAAACTATTATTATAAACCATGGATGAAGTACTCGTAGGATGACGTGTTGGCGGAGTAACAAGCAACCTTCGTGCTAGTGCTTTGCATGATATACCTTATTGGTGAAAATTGTTTTCATATTAATTCAAGAATTTCGCTTACAAGTCCAACATTATATCAATGTTCAATTTAAACCAATAAATGATGAAAAACAACCTTAAAATATAAATTTGATAACTAATTTATGTTATGTCAAGGCATGTTATTGTAACTATATCATTCACTCTCGACCAATCAATTGAGGTTTGAGAGGACATGTCAGGATCTTTATTTTATATGCTCTTCGCCAATCTCTACCACTGGAGTATCGCAGCGGTACATATGATATTTACATAAAAATTATATAAATTGCATTGCGAGTGATTCTTCTTGAATTGTACAGAATACTTGAACGACTAGACAATTTTATATAAAATACGTGAACGAATAAACAATTTTATATAAGTATTACAATTTTATATAAGTAATACTTTGTGATGAAGGAAATACGGTTAAATTATTATCTAAGATTATTGTTTCTAGGAATATTTTGGACAAATAGTAAAGTACCATTGCGTGTTGAAGACGTTAATTGTTTATTCCTGTGGGGTGTGTTCAACATATTGTTTGCAGCCTCTGTCCACAGGATATTCAGCTTCTAGCCCTGTATAATTGGTAGACTAGAGGTTTTGATTTTGTTATACATGTAGAAATATGTAGATATTTTAACCAGTTTTTTGCTCTGTACAGAAAAGGCAATAATTATTTCAAATGCAATTACTATTTTTGACGGCTGATGAGGTGTACTTCCTGTCGGACTGCTTCTTTCTCTCTTCAGACTCTTTGGAGTGTGTGCTTGTGTATCACATCTCTTCACGTTCATGTGGTCTAAGCCGAACATGGTTGGCATCCTCTCACTTATCTTACTCACTCTATCGCCTTGCTATATGTAAGAATGATCCATTCCCTGAAATGTTTACATGTAAAGGTGAAGGAATTTATATACCATTGCCTTTTTTTACCAATGCATGTCAGGTATACAGCCTCTTACCCACTACAGCCTGCAAAAAACATAACACAGATCATACATCATAATCTATGGTGTGTGTGTGTCTTATTTTTTATCGAGTGCACCGGGATTGTCTCCCATATAGCCATCGCCACAAGAAAGACGTGTAAGTTGGTTACAGGGGATAGGACTGGAAACACCCCATTCCAGAGGTGACCCTGGGTCTTTTAGTGCCAGGTGTATAGCACCTAGTACACTGCACCTCGGTTTAACGTCTCATGCGAAAGATGAGTTTTTAACACATGAAAATGTTTTGTAAAATACTCACATTAAGTTGTGATTAACAACTAAATGTTAAACAATATATAGCCTGGAAGTGTGAAAATATTTTTAACACATGAAAATGTTTATTAAAATACTCACATCAACAAGTTGATGTCAAACTTAATGTCAAACTTGAATCCGGCTTTGCTTAAACATTGTGTCATGTATCGTCGAAGTACCTGTTTTGTTTTTTATCGAACAGCACCTATTATCGAACGTTTTATTTTGGTTCTGTATGCGCAAGCGCAAAAGTGCACATGAGGTCACGTCGATAAACAAATGGTCGTACATGAAGCCCATGACCTACTTGCCTACTAAGCTTGAAACAAATGCGCAGAAAACAGTTTAAATGAATGCATTTATTGTTATTTACACGTTTTTATGTGTTGTTTGCTATTACTTTTTGAATGCTTTTATCAAAACGTGCATTTATACATCAAAAAGTATATTTCCCTTTGCAATTTTGATTGTAGCAGACGCAGATTTTTTCGCGGAGTCCGGGTCACGTGATAGTCATTTGACTTTGTATATACTGGAGTAGTATTTATGCACTGTCTGGTAATGGGTCATGTTTACATCGGCCGCCATTTTGTTTTGTCTGCTAGAGGTGACAATAACCAGGGAATCATCGTTATGATTTCTTGAAGGATATTTGCTTGAAAACTTTACAGATAAGTTAATAAATGATTGAACTGTTAGACATTAGTTAAAACAAAGTGTTTTTGTTATTTTAAGTGTTTAAATTTTGAAGTAATTTCTTAGGTGTTCGAAAACTGGTGCGTCCACCATAAAAGTATATCCGAAATCCGTTATATCTGAAATATAGCCATATATCATATGTCAATGTATTGAGGTTAAGCGTAAAGAGCAAGAAAAATCAATATCGCCAATATATTTATTACAATAAAACGTACCGATTATCACAATGTGAAGTCCTTGTTCAGAAAATAAATTAATTGTCCATTTTAAAGAGCACACTGGCTACCGCCATTAATCATGTGTGCCTGAACTAACACTTAAGTGTCAAGGGCAGGTAATCCAGAATAAATACGACGCTGTTTATTAACTTTGCTATCGAATAATTGTATCGCTGTCGGCTAATACTATGACCGATACTGTAATCGGTAACAAATAGAAGTAAAAACATCATGTCATAGAATTTTATTTTTATTTGAAAAAGTAACGATGGCATGTACGTTTATATAAAGAAACATATCAATAATGATATATGATATTGATGGCTGTTTGACTTTATTACTAGTAATTTCCAGTGAACCAGGATGCTTAACAGTGACATGATTCCACAGATATGTAGTAGACCGCGCATATATAAAACTAACTTTACATGCATTACACGTTGCGGTCTTCTTCTCCAAAGACCGTGTAAAGTATTTCCATATTTCCGAAGGGGCTGGTAGCATTTTCAGATTTAAATTATGATTCCTTATCACAAATAATTATTCTGAAGTTTTCTACCAAAATTTACTTTTTGAATTTATATCATTTTTAAATTTGAGTAATTCACATATTTTAATGTCTCACAGAAACTAAATTATTATTCGCCAGTCAATTGAAGCCAATAATTGGCACCTAATTGACAAACAGCAGTCTGGGGCGTATGAAATGGGGAGGCAGGGGAGGCAGCCGCCTCCCCAATATTTCGGCTAGTCGTCGTTATATAATTAAAACGTAAAATCCCCCAAAATCGCCGCCCCGTAACCAGTATTTTTGTAATCACGCGCCGTCAGTGCAGAAGCCATGTGTCCCCTCTCCGTCTGCTCTGAGGTTGCCAATAGTGATGTGCCAATATCCCTTGTTAGGTTTCATAAACCAGGGGCCTGGATAAATGTCATTGCGTTAATTGTTTTATTGTTCTTTTCCTTGATTGCACTATCGGTGTTTTGATTAAGGACAGGCTTTATTTTTATTTCAATTGGTCGGTTTAATTCAAAGGTAACTGCCACTTAAAACAATTTTGAGTAAATATACGCGTGAACAACATTAGTTTGATTGAAAATAGTTTGTTCTCTAAGTATAACAGTTATAATTTGATTAGAAATCATTGAAACAATATCATATATATGCAATTGTTTAATGTTTAAAATGAGTATTCCTAATCAGCCTTGAAATTTTGCTTTTCCTAAGCGTACATTCGAAAAAGCCAGAACAGCGTTCATTCCAATCTTGTTGGTTAATTTGCGACCCTTCTTACCTTTTATGAACCTAACGTCGATCTAAATACAAACGATTTTTAGAAAAAAGCACACAGCATACAAATAATACTCGCATTGTTGCTTAATAATGTTTTTTATTATTATTATTAATATTTAACAAAAACTTTATTACATTAACAATGTTATTATTTTCAGAGACGGGACCTTGAGTCCGGCTCCTCAATGTTCGGAGGTTATCTACGCCCCTGACAATTCGGACCCTTTCCTTTCTTAGATTGTGTGTGTATATTGCATTGCGCAATTTGAATAAGTCACACATTTTAATGGCTGTTCATACTGTGCTCACAGAAACTTAATTATTATTTTGTTAGTCAATTGAAGCCGTTTATTGGCACCCCCTTGACAAACAACAGTTCGGGGCCTTTCTTAGAGTGTGTATTTTGCATTGCGCAATCAACGCTGATACGGACCGCGTTATAAGTTTGACACGAAGAATGTAACATCAAATATGTTAATCCAACCTGATTTCGGGTGCCAATTAGTAAGCGGCTCGCAGTTTATTAAATATAAGGGCAATTACGTTTGAAAGAAAAAGGCGAATATGCGAATATCTGTTTAAAATTCTGTTATTCGAATACTGACCATTCAATCGAATATTCGAATAATTTTGCCATCCCTAGTTTAAATCTGATGATATGTGCTTAGTATGCTGTGTGCTTGCCATAGTAAGCTCCGTGTTTGTTTCGGTATGTTGTGTGTTTGTGATGGTATGATGTGTGTTTGCCATGGTTTGCTGTGTGTTTGCCATGGTATGCTGTATGTTTGCCATGGTATGCTGTATGTTTGTCATGGTATACTGTATGCTTGCCAAAGTATGTTGTATGGTTGTCATGGTGTGCTGTACGTGTGTCATGATATGCGGTATGTTTGCTATGGTATGCTGTATGTTTGCCATGGTACGCTGTGTGTTTGTCATAGTATTCTGTATGTGTTTCATAGTATGATGTATGTTTTTCATGGAATGCTGTGTGTTTGCCATGGTATGCCGTATGTGTTTCGTGGAATGCTGTATGTGTTTCATGGTATGCTGTATGTTTGCCATGGTATGCTGTGTGTGTGTGTCATGGTATGCTGTGTGTGTTTCATGGTATGCTGTATGTGTTTCATGGTATACTGTGTGTTTGTTGTACAATCATGTGGGTGTATCTAGCATGATGTCCTGTTCATTCGCAATTATGTCCGTCCGTTTTTCGTCTGTCAGTGTGTTTTTCCATCAGTTTGTGTTTATGTTCATCCGTCTGTATGTAGTCTGTCGGCGTATCTGTCTGTCTTTTCCTCTGTCCGTCCGTGTGTCTGTCCGTGTAACCTTAGGTCCGTCTTTCCGTAAGTCGGTTTGTCAATTTTGCTGTGTCCCTGTCTGTCTCTTTGTATGTCCGTTTCCCCGTCCGTGTGTTTATGTGCGGCATTTAATAGAAAACACTCGCTTTACTCATACATGTACTATTGTTTCATAACAAATATCTGCACACCGAAATTTAATTGTAAACTGTAAATAAGTAAATCGTCACTAACTACTAGAACAAATCAGCCTGATAAGTTTCGAAGACCTTGCTGATACTACTACGTACTGAAAAAATGTTTTAAGATAGTGCGAATATGTTTATATAAATAAATATATTATGATCAGATAGCATAGTGTTTTGGAAAAAAATGACAGGAGTAGTAATGTGACAAAGTCGACTTAGAGATGTGTTTATTTCTCGATCGTGTTCTGATATTCTCTTGGTATATAAAATTACAAAACTAAACATACGGCGTATAATTATAATGATTGAAGGTTTGAATTTGAGTGAGATAGTATACACATGTTTTTTATGTATTTGTTTATAAGTGGTAAAAGTTGGGTTCCATCGAGGTTAACAGTAAAGATTAAACACCCCATAAATGTGACAATGGTCATATATAAAATAAACAATTAAAACAAGCGTCCACATGTCGAAAGCAACTCTAATTAAATGGATTTCATTTACTTCAAGACGAATGAACTTGGTGTTTAAGTCCTTCAGAACATTAAGTCTGTCAAGTGGGTAAAACTGTTCCAGACAGGGCCTTTTTATGTTTAAGATTGTCACACGTTCCATGCTTTCGGTGAAGTTTTACTTCTAACTTTCATAAGCTGTACACATTATTTCGAGGGTCGTCTATAAAGTGTTGTGTACATTGTTTGAAATTTTGAAATACATTATTGATTCAACTAAATTTAAATTCATGTAAGGATTGCTCGATCACTAGTAAGTCTGTTGACGTAGGTAAACGTGTCTTCTGTATATAAATATATATTTTTTATCAAAGAGTTACATCAATATTATTGGTGATTGTTTGATATTAAATATGAATTCTTTAATGGAATGAATAATACACGACTATATAAAAAATGAATGCTAGTTCAATCTTGTGGCCATATTAACATTAACATCGCAGAAATGGAATAATACAGTTTCACGTAAGAATACATCTTCTATGAATATACACAACACAGAACATGCAACATACAATAACAATACACAGAAATACATAAAACAGATTACATTTGCTCTAAACAACATTGGATTACATTATCACGTACACAAATCACACAGCTCACTTACTAGAATGTGGTTCTGACTACTACCTATTCACTGACTCTTACAGGTCTCATTCGTCCATTGTTAAGAACTGTTAGTTAATTACTTGATACTGTGCAAACAAAGAATAGTGAAACAATGTTAAAATAGCAACTTACCGGACACTACAAATTTGGGTCTAGTGATTTGAGAAATAAACGTATACGAAGAAACACACACAAACAATGACAAATGATCCGAGAAAGTAGATAAATACTTGAACATACCTTTTAACGAAAGGAGACACAATTAAAGCATACTATTAATGGTAAAGACATCTGAAAAACACGCTGAAGTCTTTGGTAAATGAGATTTACACATCACTTCACTGCTTGAAGATAACTAAACAAGCTGTTCGCAAATCCAATTAAATCTAACAATAGAAATGATCACTTGTGCGTAAAAACCGGTCTCATCTTACTGAAGGGTGGAGTGGACTAAACCGACATATTATAACGTATGTTATGGTAAAATACTATATGGTCTCATAAACCTCTAAGATTTCAAGTTCTTGGGTCGTCTTGTTGCTTATCAAACCTGGCTTAATGAATTAAACTCAAATATTTTCATCAAGTTTGGACGAAAACGGTTCAACATTGACAATAAGAACAATTGAAAATTTTACTTACAGGCTATTTCATAACAACGCTATGGTACAATGATTATCTTAGCATTTGTTTTGATTTTCAAACTTGGTTTATAATTTCTCTGTTGCGTAAGCCGTTTTATGGTCGTTTATTATATAGAAAGTCGGTCGTTTGTCTGAAATATAACTCTAACGAACACACATTTCAATGCAAACAGTCATATTCGCACAACTTTAAAAATAACGGTCGAGAAAGTCATAAATAGGAGTTAAACACATAACTATATAACCAAAACAATGCTGGTCAATATTTATTTAAGACAGTTTTGTTCCGTAAAATGCACAAATACATGTATGTATATATAAACTGTATGAGTTTACAATCGCACGCCCACCCCCGTTCAATCCGCCCTTTCGATCAGTCATGGTTCAAGTAAACTTTATGTTTAGCTTCTGCGAAAAAGAACTGTTTGTTTTGTTTATTTTGTTCGTTTTCATTTTACAACGCAACCCATTTATTGATATAAACCTGTAATTATTTGAGGACTTTTGTTTCTCCGAAACATATGCAATCACCATTTGTTTCAGAAAACCACTACAAGCTTATTGGCGATAGGGATTGTATGCGTGGTATTGTCCGGAAATTATCGCGCAAATATTCTTAACAACTTATGAACACACCAAGTTGAACAATCAAACAATTGCATGCTGCATTTTTTCATTGTTATATTGCGCCTTGCATTTTGTCCATTGTTTCACTGAGTGTTACATGTCTTCCAATGAGTGTTCTAAATAAATGCTTCTATGAACCAGTTAATGGTTTCAGAATAATAAGAAGTTATGCATACATAAATATATGGCTGATTATAATATTATTGGACAACACAATTTGCTTGAGGACGCGATTACTATTAGTTTTGAATAAAAGGACGTAACATAAATAAAATAATTTGCATATGTAACTGCTATACTATGTAACTCATAGATGATATGCTGATATTCAGCTGTATATGCCGCCAATTAATATCATATGAACACTAACATACTGACGCAGATATTTTGACTCAATTTTGAGTTTTTGCGTAATGTTTTAGATGAGTGTAAATATTTTGCTCATATTCACGAAACGTTTTTAGTTTTCAGTCGGACTAAATACTCTGTTTGAGCAGAAATATTTCAGTAAGCGTTAAACATGTCTCATGTTCTTACGCTAAACTCAAATATGACCGCTTTTGTTGTACGTATGCAACGTTTACGATGGCGTCAGTCTATTAAACGCGTCTTTGCGGACTTGCAATCCACTAGAAGTTTTATCAGATGAAGAAATATGAGAAATATTTCGATTTTACCCGGAAACTATTAATTTCATAATTGGATTGATGTTTAATGAATTGGAATCACCGACTCGTCGTTCATTGCCGGTTCCTTCTTTGTTGTAATCTTTAATAGCCCTCAAATTTTCTCCTTTTGACAGCTATTCACGGCGCCATTCGATATTCAGTGGACGAATTATATATACTTGATATTACGCATGTGTATTTATGCTTGCCTTATTATGTGTAATTGACGATGAGCTGCATATGCTTAAGTCTTAAATGAACTGTATGTTGTGTATTGACACTATTTCCCGTAAAAATGGTATAAATCAATCTCCTTTTGAAGAACGTTGCTTACAGGTTCGTGATACCAGGCTCATTTGAAAGATTTTGGTATAGGATATTTCTTTACCAAACAGCTTACCGTGAGCACGTTGTGATCAGGTTACCTCAAAATCGGAAACAAAATTATATCCAGAATCCAAAATGCTTTAGACGTTATAAAGCAGAAAAAAAAATAACGCAAACAGAGTCGGTATTAGAAAGTGTGATGGGCGTATCGAAGGTGTTTACCCTAAATATCGTGGTAATAAAACAGTCCGTAATCCAACTTTGTAACCAGATATCGATCTACAATGTATATTGATTAAAGTGTTAAAACTAAATGGTCCCAATTCCACACCTTTTTTACATATGCCTCCAGCAGGATCTCCAGAATATAAAAAAAGCATATTTCAATGGACATTTTACAACTAAAGTACCGTTATCGAAAATGCGCATGCGTGTAACTATGCTTTATATACGCGTCATTCGTAACGTTTTTACTTCTACAGTAGTTTTTTCTCGCGCCCGAAAAACACTACCCTGGAGATAGCTGTAAATAAATATTTTTACGAGTAACCATTAATTGTTTTAAAAGATAAGCTAATTTTTGAAAAAAAAATGCAACAAAACCTTGTTTATTGTTGATTTACACGTTCAACGGCAGTACGCATGTGTCTTTTTTTACAACAAAAGCATTCACTTTAATTCAATAATCACATGGTCTGCATGCAGCAGTGTTGTCACCAAACAACAAGTGTTTTGAACACACGAAACATGTATTCAGCAATTAAGATTTATAGATTTATTCAAATGTTTAGTATAACAAGATACACTACAGCACA
The DNA here is from genome assembly GCF_020536995.1 of Dreissena polymorpha. Lineage (NCBI taxonomy): Eukaryota > Metazoa > Mollusca > Bivalvia > Myida > Dreissenidae > Dreissena > Dreissena polymorpha. Next base: position 46,470,004 of record NC_068365.1, read on the forward strand.
AAAGGAAGAAAGAAAACATTTAGACAAAACAAAACTGTCTGTTTATAAGTAATTACAAGTTTATAAACTGCCATACAATACAATAACAATGATAAATTACAAAGGAAAAACTATCGTATGTAAAAAGACGTCTTGATCAGAGTGTACAGTAACAAAGAATATACCATGAAAGCTTGAACACCTATTTCCAATTTCATCTTTGAATATTATTATTGCGGTTAATAAAACAAACAAAACACAATATAAAATTCATGTTTAAATTAAACAAAAGAGAAAAAGAGAAATAAATATGTATTTTTTTCAATGTGCTAAATTATTTGCAGTACGAGTACACTTCACACCATGCCAAAAGATTATCTGAAGCACTGCATTGTAAATGTAAATGCTTTGATGTTCATCATAAATATCTAAAATTTAAAATCATGTACGTTTATGGTGAGTTAGGACACTCCGTAGAAAATATAAAATTCTGGCCTTGTATACGTCTGTTCCATAAACAACGGAAGTCATTTATACTGTGTGTGCAAATAATTTGCGTGTTTGCTTTTAAATATACATGTATTAGCATATGTTTATGGAAAGAAAAAGTAAAATGATTTAATAGCCCCGATGTTTGAACAACCGACATCTGATACAAATTTTACATCGGTTCTCTCCGTGGTATATATTCGGAAAGACATACTCGACTGATTAATATCATGAGGCGTTATCTCTTTACTGCATTGTATTTCACCAACAACTAATCTTAGTCCAGCATGAACCAGTACAGAGAATAGGTCTTTGCATATAATGCCTGCATCGCATTCTATGCGCTTGTCGACAGGATGTATTTTCTCATCAAAAGGGCGCATCACAGCTATACTATATGTAAACTTTGACACCCGTTCTATGGTGAAAGTTGGACGGTGTCCAAACATGACCGCCCCCTTCAGGACAGCGAGTCCGGAATCAGATGGGACGATGATTTTCAATTTCTTAAATTCTTTCTGAATGACATCTTGAAGAAGCGTAGATTCCGAGTATCCTCCCACCATCAGAATTGTATCAACCCCTTCGGCCTTGCATGTTTCAAGAAGTTCGGAAATATGATGAACAATCTTGTCGACTGATTCCTTGAAAAACTGTCTGACAAGACCGTTGTCCAGTCGGAGTTTATCACTATCAAGTTTAATCTAAAACAGATTATTCAAATACAATTGATGAAAAACAAAGTAGAAGCACATCATGTAGTGCGATAACTACAAATATTATGGAACATAGCACCCTTTCTGCATAAAACGTGCATAAAACTTACGGTTTTAGCGTGACGCGAATTCAGTATAACATTCTTCAATTGCTGTCCTTCAATGTCGTTTACAAGATCGAACATAGATCGCGCAATTCTAATGGTCACACACCCATTTGATTTTAAATCTGTTTCTCTCTTCTTTCTTTCAAAATCACGCAGAAGGTCTATATAATCTTCCCTTTGTTGGTCCTTAAATGTGTTAAATGCATCTTTCCCTAGAAATACCACGGAATCTAAATAATTTATCCATATTTAATAAGAACAAAATACTAATATATCCATTCGCTGTCATTTCTCAATAGCAACACTTTACCCATCAATTCTGCAATGAAATCCAAGAAAGCTGTGTCCACCATTGTTCCGCCCCAGGCTCCACCAGTGGCTTTGTGAAGTTCTTTTAGAGCACCACCGAAGCAAACTTCGTGTACTGTCATATCGATCGTGCCACCTACGCGATTAGAAAACAATTCATAACACGGAATTACACAGTCCTCCATAGCTGTGTTAAAGAAGTAATTTCAATCCATCAAAAAATATCAAAACATCCCGACTTCTCGTTTATCAATTACAAAATGAAACACACGTGCGCTTTTCAAAAAATATTTCAACCGTTTAAACTGTGATTTTCACAAGCGATTAATGGCTTATATTGTAAATAAATTGAAATACGCTTGGGAAATGTGGACGAGTGAAATAAAACAATAGTTTGCCATACAACAAACGTAGTGCAAGTGATATTACCTCCTGCATCAACGACCAAGTATTTTTTTCCTGATTGGAAAGTTGAAATTCCACCTAATCCGTCGTTGTGCAATTTAGTATGTCTACAACAAATGGACGCAGCCTCAGGTTCTAATGCAATTGTAAGCTTTTCTTTTTCTATTCCGGCCTGTAAATAAATAATTCACAGAAATTAATATATGTGACGGTGCTCGTGTTCACAGCGTCCTTCTACGATGTCTTAAAAAGGAATTATCAATGACACTGACCGCACTGACCGCAAACCGAAGGTAACATTTCGATTACTTCCTTCATTTAGTGTGAGTTCTGTGATGGAAATTATAAATCTGAGAACGGCATGTTATTTCCTAATGTAAACAAATGAATTCATCATGTGAATCAAATACCATGGTTTTAGTTGTCTTCTACTCTATGAGTTTCAAAGTGCACATCTCGAACACGCTGTAAAGTTTCTAAGAAGAAACGATATACGAGTATTTGTAGTAGCCCCACCGTAGGTACCCAGATCCACACTCAATTAGCGGAAGTTGAATCTAACAGACCGGAAACGCCTATTCCTCAGTCACCGTCACAGAGGTGCATACAGGGCATAGTTTTGAAGACATCAATTAGTACACTTACGACAGATGAAGAAACACATAACGTATTTATCACAGAGGCGCTTGAACGTTTACTTGCTGTACAGTTCACGGGTACAGAGACCATTCACGAGGAATCATTTTGTGAAGACAAAGTGATTCGCGGAAAAGGACATACATTAGTGACATGGAGCATTAGCCAAGCAACTTGAAATGATGGCCGCTGTGATCGGTGCTCGACACATGCAAACAAGAAATCAAGAAATATACACACGTCTTAGTAATCACAAAGCATTTGGTTTAGATTACATATTGCTAAAGAAAATCATGACATAAGTAAAATACAGCATGATAACTCATTTTTATTGTTGACTAAAACACAAGAATTGCAATTTCTTGAGACAAAACGTTCGAGTACAAACGTTTCCCCGACCATATAAATACGTCACTTTGAATCGATGTTAGAGAATTAGCCAATGACTATAAAATGGAAAGATTTTATATTAAAACCAGACGAAACTGCGTAAAACTTTATATTTGTCGCTAGTAAAATTATTGCAATATTGTGCCCAATTTAAAGACATGTAACGTTTGTTGAAATTATTTACACGTAAACTCGCTCTTGAATATAGTAACAACTTGGAAATATAAATACTATAGTACACAATAATTAGAACAAGATGGCAAAGATGAACTTTGAGCGCTCACCAGATTTAACGGACAGCAAAGGCTGCTGACTTGAACAGATGATCTCGTTTTTGACCACACTTGACCCGCCATCAGACCACGGCCTTCACATTTTCAAGACAAACATGCTGGCGTAGTTTCATAACGACTGAGTAATAAATGTGGCCCTTGCGTGGTACAAAATTTGTGTTAATGTGACCTGGTGATATAGTATTGAGAGGCATCTGACCCAGATTCAAACTTAACCTAGATATTGTCCAAATACATATTATGACCAAGTTTCGTCAAGGTTGAGTCATACATGTTGCTCCTATAGTGGTGAGATTGTTTTGTAGAAAAATAGGTCCAGATATTGTCTAAATAAACATTCTGACCAAGTGTCATCTACATTGAGTCATAAATGTGGCCTCTAATATTTGACCCGGTAAACTAGTTTTATTTTGACACATGTGACCCAGATTCCAACTTGGCCTAAAATGTCAAAATAAAGATTCCGAACCAGTTTTGCCAAGATTTAGTAATAAATATGGCCAGGGAGTGATTACAGTGTGTTTTTAACATTTGACCTGATGACGCACGAAATCAAGATTCAAATCCAGTTTACATTAAGTCAAGATAAACATTCTAATCAAGTTTCACTAAGACTGGGTCATACATGTTGCCTCCAGAGTGGTGACAGGGTTTTTCTAAGATATAATTTGGTAATCTGGTTTTTGGACACCAGATTGTTACGCAGATTCAAACTTGGCCTAGATATTGTCCAGATAAACATTTTCAACATGGTTCATCAACATTTGATGAAAACTTTGTTTTAAGATAGGTAATTAGATTAAATTAACGACGCGAACCGGACACCGCACAGAGTGGACAACGCACGTTGACAGACGCTGGACATATTATCAAAGTACGGGTTATTATGATAATTAAAAAAAATGCGTTTTATATATCGACACACATGTATTTTTGTGTAATAGTTAGATCCGGAACTACCTGAAAAAAATCATTAGAGCAGAACGGCCTAACTATACTAACTGGTTTATCCTTATCTGATACAGAAACGTAAAATTCATTATAAAATGTCACACTATTGATCAGACGCAATTTCTCCCTCAAATTTATATTGTAAATTATACTATAACCTCTTGAGCAGCGAGTCGCATGAAATGTTTGGCAGAGTCATTCCATATCGCAGGAACAGTGAGTACCCAGTCGATGTCTTTTTCAGATAACACAGTAACCTGCTTTTGACACACTTCTAGAAGACTGTCCATCATGTGCCTGAAATTTAATATAGTATGAAGTTTTATACCACAAGTTGAAATGGTAAATGTAAAAAGTTCACTTGGAACTAATGAACAACGACACGATTGCACAAACATAACAATTATAGTGTCAAAATGAAATGTACTCAGATTTTATTTTAAAAAATATCAGGAACTTTCTTTACTGCAAATAAACATTTGGTTGAATGTTAAATAATTAAATTAGAAAAAAAAATGTGTTCGCTTTAATTGGAACCCGTGTCATTTTGGAGCAAAATCTTTCGCAATTAATCGTTCTACCAAAGTGGATTTATACGTTGTATCTGTATTTGAAACACTGTATCCAAATTAACGAGGAAAATATTTCTTTTTCTATGGACGTGCTTTATAATAACTATTATCCGTTTTGAATCATGTGCTTAACGGAAAACGTTTAAAGTTTTTGTTTTCATGAATGATATTTCGATTTCTTTTCAAACTGTTAAAAAACATAATAAACCTATTGTACTTTTCTATCATTAGCATACTTCTGACAACTATACTTTGGCGCCCGTCGACCTGTGCCGTGCGGTGTACGGTGTCATCCTGAACACTCTATACATCATTTTCGCCCAATCTTGATGACACTTGGTCCGAGGGTGTTTCTTTAAAATATCTATACTAACCCTAAACCAAACCAACTTTTATGACTATCTAGACCAAACGAAAATCTGGAGTTAGTTAAATTAGGTCACTATGTCCAATCTTATAAGTCATATAACCACTCCAAAAGCCATATTTATATATCGATGAAATCTTGACAATTTATAGGTCTAGGTTTAATCTGGTTCGATTTTTAGCTCACCTGAGCGATAGCTCGGGGTGAGCTATTGTGATCACTCACCGTCCGGCGTCCGTCCGTCCGTCCGTCTGTCTGTCTGTCTGTCTGTAAACAATTTGTAAACATCTTCTTCTACTAAACCATTGAGCCAATTTCAACTAAATTTAATGTGGAGCATCCCTAGGTCATGGGACAAAAGAATTGTTAAAAAAATTTGATCACATAACCATGATGGCCGCCATGACCATATATGGTAAAAACCTTAAAAAATCTTCTTGTCAGAAACCGCTCATTAGATTTTCAAAAATTTTCACAGGGATGACCTTTGAAGGCTCCCCTGAAAAAGTTGTTCAAAGAAATTTGATTCGTCAAAAAACATGGCCGCAGGAGCTCGTTGAACTTTGCATGTTTATTCGTTTTTGCCTATTTTGTGAAAACTTTCAAAAATCTTCCACATTTTTTGTCCGATCCTTTCCAAATTTGCACAGTGTCTTTTTATCAATGAGGACACGAACCCTACAAAAAATGAGCATTATTGGTCCATGAAGTACAGAATTACCTCCCCTTGAATTGAGAAAATGGTGTTTATGCAATAAAATCCAAATTTTTCATTCAATTCTTTCCAAACTTGTTTATATATCAGATTAAAGAGAATAAAATTTTCTTTATTATGGTTTTTCTTTCATGAAAATCCATAAAGGATAAGTGTTATTAATCGTTGCTTAATTAATGAACAATGCGAATTATCGGTATTGATTTTTTTCCTGACATGCCGTCCCAGATATTAACCGCTTTCAGCTGTTGACTGTGCATCAATACATGGCCGTGTTATTGACCTGTAAAATTCATACGCAGTCGGCATTAACACCGGTCATCGAGACAAATTACTGATGTGAAAACAAATCGTACATCGTAGAGGATTAAATAAACAATTACATCTGATTAAAGATTAAAGAATGCTGCCGATTTAAATCAATTTGAGTACTTTTTGCGTATATTTGATGCCGAATGGGAAGCTGTGTTTAGACTTAAGTTGAGAAAAATGGCAACGAGATACTTGCCTGTTGGTAGCTAAAGAAACTTCAGCGTACAGTTTATAATGGGTGGCCATTCCCCGCTGTAGTCTACGGGCGGGTAGTGAACTGGTTGAGAAAAGTGGAAGCTTGTGGAAAAGCGGTTTGAGAAGTTTGTAAGAAAACCCTGAATTATCAGTCTTGTGGGAAGAAGGCATTGCGTCTCCACGCAGAGGGCCCTTTTCACATAAACAATATAAGAACCATCAAGACCAACCAGGTAGGGTTTTTATTTTTTTAAACTAACACCCCGAATTTGGTCGTATTTTCTGTTGCTAAAGTTTACTGTTTAGGTTGTTTTGCATCAAAAATCGGCAAGATAGATCTAGCAAATTTGCCAATTTTTTTTATTAATAACGTATGATTCATTGATTGTGAGCTTTTAAAACATTTTGACCTTTGAATAAAGCATAAATCAGGAGAAGAATTTTAACAGTAATTGAAAAAACGATCAAATACGCCATTTTTGCTGACTGGGACAGGTCTTTATTAGTTAAATAAAATGTTTTATTGTCCCCAACATATGAGCCCAGCAGCAAGAAATGTAGTTTTTTTTACTTTTTGTAAAACAAATATGGGCAACCTACCGTAATCCAAATTCGCCGACACCTTAATTCGACGATGTTCTATTTTTATCGATTAAATGGATGATTATTGTCTTGGAATCATTTCAAAGTAATACAGCCGAGTTTAAAATTATTATTTTGTGCTATTAAACATTCATTATTTCTTAAATTATTTGCTAAATATTGCTTCATGTAACCGTTACATCGTCAAATTTGGGTCACACCAGGATACAATTATTTAGCATTCAAACAACGATTGGGATAAAAACTAGGGGAACCCATGCTGAAATTTTCAATTTTAACTGTTTAACAGAAGCCACCATACCCAATTTTCTTAGGTGTATGTGGAGGCTTCTGGCAGCATGATTCTGTGAATATAAATGGTGACATTTGATTCTGCATTAATTAAACATGTATTGTTGACTTTTTAAAAGTATGTGTGAAAAATATAATTTGTAACCACTGTTACAGGTTTTGTCTGGTTCTTCAAAAGCAACACCTGCAGTCGAGTCCATGCCAGACAGAGGGTGCATGTGAATGAATTGCCTTTTGACTAACTTTGTGTTCTTTATCAAATACATGAAGATTTTTAAATATATGTGTATGTTGTTTTTTTAAGAAAATAGAATCACCATAACAGGTACAGGCACCCTTTAAATGTGTCGAATCCAGGAGCTTCTGGGGGCCTCTGGCCCCCTTGTCCCCTGGACCCACCGATGGCTCTGCGGCCCCCTGGCCCCCAGCTTGAAGTTCAGGATTTTCAAAATATCCAACTTTGACCCCTGCAAATGCTTTGCTAAAATTTGGCTACAGTTTCTAAAATTTGGCTACACAAAATTCCATTTGGCTAAAATGTCGGCCACAGAAATTTTTGGGCAAGAGGAGCCCTGTTTGGATTGTATTTGGGTCATCTGGGGTCAGCAACTAGGCACAAGGTCAAATAATAGAAAAACCTTGTGTAGACTATAGAGGTCACAGTTTTCATCAAATTTTATTGAAATATAGTCAGAATGTTTGTCTTGTTAAAATCTGGATTGGGATTGACTTTGGGTCATCTAGGGTCAAAAACTAGGTCAGATTAAAAAAACAAACTTTTGTAGACAGTAGAGGTCACAGTTTTCATTAAATCTTTATGAAATTTGGCCAGAATATTAATCTTGATGAAATCTGGGTTGGGATTGTATTAGGGTCATCTGGGGTCAAAAACTAGGTCAAATCATAGAAAAACTTTGTGAAGACAATAGAGGTCATAGTTTTCATATGATCTTAATGAAATATGGTCAGAATGTTTATCTTGATAATATCTGATTTTGGATCGTATATGGGTCATCTGGGGTCAAAAATTAGGTCACCGGGCAAATTCTAGTAAAACCTTGTGTAGATGAAAGAGGTCACAGTTTTCATCACGTCTTAATGAAATTTTGTTAGAATGTTTTAATTAATGAAATTTGGCTTGGGATTGTATATGGGTCTAATAAAATTTAAGTTCATGAAGCAAGGTTAGTCAGGTGAGCGATTCAGGGCCATCATGGCCCTCTTGTTCCAAATTAGGTCAACATATCAATTCTAAGAAAAGCATATAACCTCTATAGAAGCCAAATTTACGGCTTGATCTTGAGGAAACTTCTTTAGAATAAATATCTTGACAATATCAATGTCATTTTATTTTTGGTCAAGTAGAGTTAAATATTAAGTCACTAGATGAAATTTTCTATAAAACGCGTACCTTGAAGTCAGGTAAGCGCCTGGGGCAATCTAGTTCTCATTTTGTGCTTAATCTAGTGGATTTTTTCAACTTAGATTGTTAGATTAATGGTTACTTGCCACTAATAAAATAACTAGTGCTATAATATCACGTTCAAACTAACGTACATTGTTCTTTATGATAGAAATTCTTGTCAACATCCGCATGTATTTGTATTATGGGTAGTTGACCAATTGCCATATTCCATACATGAAATATACATATGACATAACACTTCGGGTCTATTTTGCAGAGGCAGTGTGTTATATTTTTAGATTTAACGCAATGTTTGCTTCTGATGTGAACAGGTGAAGCAAAGTTTAAAAGATTACGATTATCTTGTTTATTGACAACTTTAATAATTTATATATTAATTATCTATATGAATATATAAATTTGGTTCATCTGAGGCCACTTTCCAATGTCACGTCTTACGCAGTGATTAAAGGCCAGTTTACCTAGGTACATTTTCGCTTTATACACTATGAGGTTCAACTGACCGTCCTTATATGTACAAACCTGATTGACCATGCAAACACTGTCAGAGCTTGTAGCTACAAAATTTTCGTTGGCTTTTATGCAAATTCGGCGTTATTGTCGCGACAATTCATATACTGATGAAATGCTGAAAAATAAGTTTCAAATATTCAATACAATTACATATCCGTTATGTGAATGCGACATTCACATAATTAAACATATTTACCCTGTTCCAGAGCATCATCTTAAATCTGTGAAAGAAGTACCATTTCGTGTGTTCACCGTTCTCAATGAGCTGGCTGTAACGCTTCTCAGCCTCATAGCCAAATGCATCGAATGTGTTGCCGTCCGATTTGATTAATATGCATGTTGGACCCAAGTAATTGTTAAAATAAATGTCTTTCAAAACTATAACAGCATTCCCAATACAGTTTTTTCGTTTATATATCATCTATCTGATTTTAGTGGCAATATAAGACAGCTCCCAAAACACTATCTATTTACATAATATACATGTATATATTTGGTTTAAAATGTACTGTTTTGAGATTAAACATTGCATATAGATTATGGCATAGTGTGTGTACCCATGTTTTGTATCGCGTGAGCTCATAGTATTCAACGAGCCCACAGAAAGGGAGGGAAACGATGCCACAAAAGCTATTAATTTATTACAACACACAGGTACACCACAGTATTTTTATATTTCATGTATTATATCCCTCCTTACAATAGAAACCAAGTGAAAACAACGATTTTATTAGAAATCGGTATTTTTACACACGAGAAAAACAAATCATATAGTATGAAAAGACGCGCATGAATACTTCAGATAACAAACACAATTCATATGTGTAAAATGCGTGTCTTACAATAAAAGAGGGGTTCGCTGATTACGAATATCACGGACTCTAGATTACACGGACTCTAGATTACACTCCGTGCGAATATTAACGATACAAGGCACAAGTTTGTCGCTTCCCTAGCCTCAGAATTCGAATATCGATTAAATCCTGTAAAAACAATTATATGCAGTAGATGTGAACAAGCTGATATTTTTGTAAAATGATTTGAAGGTATATAATTACGAAATAATAAGAAGCACAATTTCGATGATTTTTATATTCGATCACTGAGAGAACTTAACACTGAGAGAACATAGAGCACTTATACGCGATAACTGAAAGAACTTAAGACGCGATCATTGAGAGAACTTAACACGAAGAGAACAAAGAAAACTTATAGGCGAGCACTGAGATAACTGAACAATGAGTGAACATAGAGAACTTATGCGCGATTATTGAGAGAAATTACGACGCGACCATTGAGAGAACTGAACATTGAGAGAAGATAGAGAACTTATACACGATTATTGAGAGAAATTATGTTGGAACTTAGTTAGAACTTAACACGCGACTACAGAGACAAATTAACACACGGTCAATAAGAGAACTTAACACTGAGAGAACTTAGCGCACTTACACGTTATAACTGAGAGAACTTAAGACTGATCATTGAGAGAACTATACACAAAGAGAACTTAGAGAACTTATACGCGATCAATGAGAGAACGTAACAATGACAGAACAAAGAAAACTTACACGCGACCACTGAAAAAACTGAACAAGAAGAGCACATAGTGAACTTATACGCGATTATTGAAAGAAATTAAGACGCTATCATTGGGAGAACTGGACAATGAGAGAACATAGAGAACTTATACGCGATTATAGAGAGAAATAAGGTAAGAACTTAGTTAGAACTTAACACGCGATAACAAAGACAAATAAAAACGCCGTCAATGAGAGAACATAACACTTACAGAACTGAGCGCACTTATACACGACAACTGAGAGAACTTAAGACGCGATCATTAAGAGAACTAAATACTGAGAGAACTTAGAGAACTTATTTTCGCGATCATTGAGATAACTTAACACGAAGAGAACAAAGAAAACATATACGCGACCACTGAGAGAACTGAACGATGAGAGAACTTATGCACGATTAATGAGAGAAATTGAGACGCGATCATTGAGAGAACTCAACAATCAGAGAACATAGAGAACTTATACGCGATTATTGAGAGAAATTAGGACGCGACCATTGACAGAACTTAACACGCATCACAGAGACAAACTAAAACGCGGTCAATGAGAGTACTTAACACTGAGAGAACTTAGTGCACTTATACACGATAACTGAGAGAACTTAAGACGCGATCTTTACAAAAACTGAACAATGAGAGAATATAGTGAACTTATACGCGATCATTAAGAGAACTTAACATAAAGAGAACAAAGTAAACTTACACGCGACCACTGAGAGAACAGAACAATGAGAGAACAAAGAGAACTTATGCACGATAATTGATAGAAATTAAGACGCAATCATTGAGAGACTTGAACAATGAGAGAACATAGAGAACTTATATGCGATCATTGAGATAACTTAACACGTAGAGAACAAAGAAAACTTATACGCCACCACTGAGAGAACTGAACAATGAGAGAACATAGGGAACTTATTCGCGATTATTGAGAGAAATGAAGACGCGATCATTGAGAGAACTGAACAATGACAGAATATAGAGAACTTATACGCGATTATTGTGAGAAATTAGGACGCGACCACTGACAAAACTTAACACGCTTTCACAGAGACAAATAAAAACGCCGTCAATGAGAGAATTAAACACTGAGAGAACTTAGCGAACTTATACACGATAACTGAGAGAACTTAAAACGCGATCATTAAGAGAACTACACACTGAGGGAACTTAGAGAACTTATACGCGATCATTGAGATAACTTAAAACGAAGGGAACAAAGAAAACTTATATGCCACCACTGAGAGAACTGAACAATGAGAGAACTTATGCGCGATTATTGAAAGAAATTAAGACGCGATCATTGAGAGAACTGAACAATGAGAGAACATAGAGAACTTATACGCGATAATTGAGAGAAATTAGGACGCGACCATTGACAGAACTTAACACGCATCACAGAGACAAATTAAAACGCAGTCAATGAGAGTACTTAACACTGAGAGAACGTAGCGCACTTATACACGATAACTGAGAGAACTTAAGACGCGATCATTACAAGAACTGAACAATGAGAGAATATAGAGAACTTATACGCGATCATTGAGAGAACTTAACATGAAAAGAACAAAGAAAACTTATACGCTACCACTGAGAGAACAGAACAATGAGAGAACATAGAGAACTTATGCACGATAATTGATAGAAATTAAGACGCGATCATTGAGAGAACTGAACAATTAGAGAATATACATGTAGAGAACTTATACGCGATCATTGAGATAACAACTTAGCGCACTTATACACGATAACTGAGAGAACTTAAGACGCGATCATTAAGAGAACTAAATACTGAGAGAACTTAGAGAACTTATTTTCGCGATCATTGAGATAACTTAACACAAAGAGAACAAAGAAAACATATACACGACCACTGAGAGAACTGAACAATGAGAGAACATAGAGAACTTATGCGCGATTAATGAGAGAAATTAAGACGCGATCATTGAGAGAACTCAACAATGAGAGAACATAGAGAACTTATACCCGATTATTGAGAGAAATAAGGACGCGACCATTGACAGAACTTAACACGCATCACAGAGACAAACTAAAACGCGGTCAATGAGAGTACTTAACACTGATAGAACTTAGAGCACTTATACGCGATAACTGAGAAAACCGTAGACCCCCCCAAATATGCTCAAAATACCCAATATACTTTCAAAATACCCTAACCTTACCCTAACCTAACCCTAACTCTAACCCTAACCTGCCAAAATTGTGAGTATTTGGGTATTTTGAGCGAATTTGGGTGCATTTGGGTGCATTTCAGGGTGTATATCGGGAGATATTTGGGTGTTCAGGGGTCAATCGTGCTTCCAACTTCACATTGATAGAAAATAAGAACATATACGCGATCAATAAGAAAAATTTAGATTCGATCACTGAGAGAACTTAACACTGAGAGAACATAGAGCACTTATACGCGATAACTGAGAGAACTTAAGACGCGATCATTGAGAGAACTTAACACGAAGAGAACAAAGAAAACTTATACGCGAGCACTGAGATAACTGAACAATGAGTGAACATAGAGAACTTATGCGCGATAATTGAGAGAAATTAAGACGCGATCATTGAGAGAACTGAACATTGAGAGAAGATAGAGAACTTATACGCGATTATAGACAGAAATAAGGTTAGAACTTAGTTAGAACTTAACACGCGATAACAAAGACAAATAAAAACGCCGTCAATGACAGAACGTAACACTTAGAGAACTGAGCGCACTTACACGTTATAACTGAGAGAACTTAAGACTGATCATTGAGAGAACTATACACAAAGAGAACTTAGAGAACTTATACGCGATCAATGAGAGAAAGTAACAATGACAGAACAAAGAAAACTTACACGCGACCACTGAGAAAACTGAACAAGTAGAGAACATAGTGAACTTATACGCGATAATTGAAAGAAATTAAGACGCTATCATTGAGAGAACTGGACAATGAGAGAACATAGAGAACTTATACGCGATTATAGACAGAAATAAGGTTAGAACTTAGTTAGAACTTAACACGCGATAACAAAGACAAATAAAAACGCCGTCAATGACAGAACGTAACACTTAGAGAACTGAGTGCACTTATACACGATAACTGAGAGAACTTAAGACGCGATCATTAAGAGAACTAAATACTGAGAGAACTTAGAGAACTTATTTTCGCGATCATTGAGATAACTTAACACGAAGAGAACAAAGAAAACATATACGCGACCACTGAGAAAACTGAACAATGGGAGAACTTAGAGAACTTATGCGCTATTAATGAGAGAAATTAAGACGCGATCATTGAGAGAACTCAACAATGAGAGAACATAGAGAACTTATACGCGATTATTGAGAGAAATTAGGACGCGACCATTGACAGAACTTAACACGCATCAGAGACAAACTAAAACGCGGTCAATGAGAGTACTTAACACTGAGAGAACTTAGCGCACTTATACACGATAACTGAGAGAACTTAAGACGCGATCATTACAAAAACTGAACAATGAGAGAATATAGAGAACTTATACGCGATCATTGAGAGAACTTAACATGAAGAGAACAAAGTAAACTTATACGCGACCACTGAGAGAACAGAACAATGAAAGAACAAAGAGAACTTATGCGCGATTATTGATAGAAATTAAGACGCGATCATTTAGAGAACTGAACAATGAGAGAATATAGAGAACTTATATGCGATAATTGAGAGAAATTAGGACGCGACCATTGACAGAACTTAACACGCATCACAAAGACAAATTAAAACGCGGTCAATGAGAGTACTTAACACTGAGAGAACTTAGCGCACTTATACACGATAACTGAGAGAACTTAAGACGCAATCATTACAAGAACTGAACAATGAGAGAATATAGAGAACTTATACGTGATCATTGAGAGAACTTAACATGAAGAGAACAAAGAAAACTTATACGCGACCACTGAGAGAACAGAACAATGAGAGAACATAGAGAACTTATGCACAATAATTGATAGAAATTAGGACGCGACCACTGACAAAACTGAACACGCAATCACAGAGACAAATTAAAACGCCGTCAATGAGAGAGCCAAACACTGAGAGAACTTAAGCAAACTTAGACACGATAACTGAGAGAACTTAAGACGCGATCATTAAGAGAACTTAACACTGAGAGAATTTAGAGAACTTATACGCGATCATTGAGAGAAGTTGACACGAAGAGAAGAAAGAAAACTTATATGCGACCACTGAGAGAACAGAACAATGAGAGAACGTAGAGAACTTATTCACGATTATTGAGAGAAATTAAGAAGCGATCATTGAGAGAACTGAACAATTAGAGAACATAGAGAACTTATACGTGATCATTTAGATAACTTAACACGAAGAGAACAAAGAAAACTTATACGCCACCACTGAGAGAACAGAACAATGAGAGAACATAGAGAACTTATACGCGATTATTGAGAGAAATTAGGACACGATCACTGACAGAACTTAACACGCGATCACAGAGACAAATTAAAACGCAGTTAATGAGAGAACCTATGTGCGATTAATGAGAGAAATTAAGACGCGATCATTGAGAGAACTGAACAATTAGAGAACATAGAGAACTTATACGCGATCATTGAGATAACTTAACACGAAGAGAACAAAGAAAACTTAAAGGCCACCACTGAGAGAACAGAACAATGAGAGAACATAGAGAACTTATACGCGATTATTGAGAGAAATTAGGACACAATCACTGACAGAACTGAACACGCGATCAGAGAGACAAATTAAAACGCAGTTAATGAGAGAACTTATGCGCGAGTAATGAGAGAAATTAAGACGCGATCATTGAGAGAACTGAACAATTAGAGAACAAAGAGTACTTATACGCGATCATTGAGATAACTTAACACGAAGAGAACAAAGAAAACTTATACGTCACCACTGAGAGAACAGAACAATGAGAGAAGATAGAGAACTTATACGCGATTATTGAGAGAAATTTGGTTAGAACTTAGTAAGAACTTAACACGCGATTACAGAAACAAATTAACACATGGTCAATGAGAGAACGTAACACTTAGAGAACTTAGCACACTTATACACGATAACTGAGAGAACTTAAGACGCGATCATTAAGAGAACTAAATGCTGAGAGAACTTAGAGAACTTATTTTCGCGATCATTGAGATAACTTAACACGAAGAGAACAAAGAAAACATACACGACCACTGAGAGAACTGAACAATGAGAGAACATTATACTTATAGGCGATTAATGAGAGAAATTAAGACGCGATCATTGAGAGAACTCAACAATGAGAGAACACAGAGAACTTATACCCGATTATTGAGAGAAATAAGGACGCGACCATTGACAGAACTTAACACGCATCACAGAGACAAACTAAAACGCGGTCAATGAGAGTACTTAACACTGATAGAACTTAGAGCACTTATACGCGATAACTGAGAAAACCTTAGACCCCCCAAATATGCTCAAAATACCCAATATACTCTCAAAATACCCTAACCTAACCCTAACTCTAACCCTAACCTGCCAAAATTATGAGTATTTGGGTATTTTGAGCGAATTTGGGTGCATTTCAGGGTGTATATCGGGAGATATTTGGGTGTTAAGGGGTCAGTCGTGTTTCCAACTTCACATTGATAGAAAAATAAGAACATATACGCGATCAATAAGAAAAATTTAGATTCAATCACTGAGAGAACTTAACACTGAGAGAACATAGAGCACTTATACGCGATAACTGAAGACGCGATCAATGAGAGAACTTAACACGAAGAGAACAAAGAAAACTTATACGCGAGCACTGAGATAACTGAACAATGAGTGAACATAGAGAACTTATGCGCGATTATTGAGAGAAATTAGGACGCGACCATTGACAGAACTTAACACGCATCACAGAGACAAACTAAAACGCGGTCAATGAGAGTACTTAACACTGAGAGAACTTAGCGCACTTATACACGATAACTGAGAGAACTTAAGACGCGATCATTACAAAAACTGAACAATGAGAGAATATAGAGAACTTATACGCGATCATTGAGAGAACTTAACATGAAGAGAACAAAGTAAACTTATACGCGACCACTGAGAGAACAGAACAATGAAAGAACAAAGAGAACTTATGCGCGATTATTGATAGAAATTAAGACGCGATCATTTAGAGAACTGAACAATGAGAGAATATAGAGAACTTATATGCGATAATTGAAAGAAATTAGGACGCGACCATTGACAGAACTTAACACGCATCACAGAGACAAATTAAAACGCGGTCAATGAGAGTACTTAACACTGAGAGAACTTAGCGCACTTATACACGATAACTGAGAGAACTTAAGACGCAATCATTACAAGAACTGAACAATGAGAGAATATAGAGAACTTGTACATGATCATTGAGAGAACTTAACATGAAGAGAACAAAGAAAACTTATACGCGACCACTGAGAGAACAGAACAATGAGAGAACATAGAGAACTTATGCACAATAATTGATACAAATTAGGACGCGACCACTGACAGAACTGAACACGCAATCACAGAGACAAATTAAAACGCCGTCAATGAGAGAGCTTAACACTGAGAGAACTTAAGCAAACTTAGACACGATAACTGAGAGAACTTACGACGCGATCATTAAGAGAACTTAACACTGAGAGAATTTAGAGAACTTATACGCGATCATTGAGAGAACTTGACACGAAGAGAAGAAAGAAAACTTATATGCGACCACTGAGAGAACAGAACAATGAGAGAACGTAGAGAACTTATTCACGATTATTGAGAGAAATTAAGAAGCGATCATTGAGAGAACTGAACAATTAGAGAACATAGAGAACTTATACGTGATCATTTAGATAACTTAACACGAAGAGAACAAAGAAAACTTATACGCCACCACTGAGAGAACAGAACAATGAGAGAACATAGAGAACTTATACGCGATTATTGAGAGAAATTAGGACACGATCACTGACAGTACTTAACACGCGATCACAGAGACAAATTAAAACGCAGTTAATGAGAGAACCTATGTGCGATTAATGAGAGAAATTAAGACGCGATCATTGAGAGAACTGAACAGTTAGAGAACATAGAGAACTTATACGCGATCATTGAGATAACTTAACACGAAGAGAACAAAGAAAACTTAAACGCCACCACTGAGAGAACAGAACAATGAGAGAACATAGAGAACTTATACGCGATTATTGAGAGAAATTAGGACACAATCACTGACAGAACTTAACACGCGATCAGAGAGACAAATTAAAACGCAGTTAATGAGAGAACTTATGCGCGATTAATGAGAGAAATTAAGACGCGATCATTGAGAGAACTGAACAATTAGAGAACAAAGAGTACTTATACGCGATCATTGAGATAACTTAACACGAAGAGAACAAAGAAAACTTATACGTCACCACTGAGAGAACAGAACAATGAGAGAAGATAGAGAACTTATACGCGATTATTGAGAGAAATTTGGTTAGAACTTAGTAAGAACTTAACACGCGATTACAGAAACAAATTAACACATGGTCAATGAGAGAACGTAACACTTAGAGAACTTAGCACACTTATACACGATAACTGAGAGAACTTAAGACGCGATCATTAAGAGAACTAAATGCTGAGAGAACTTAGAGAACTTATTTTCGCGATCATTGAGATAACTTAACACGAAGAGAACAAAGAAAACATACACGACCACTGAGAGATCTGAACAATGAGAGAACATTATACTTATAGGCGATTAATGAGAGAAATTAAGACGCGATCATTGAGAGAACTCAACAATGAGAGAACACAGAGAACTTATACCCGATTATTGAGAGAAATAAGGACGCGACCATTGACAGAACTTAACACGCATCACAGAGACAAACTAAAACGCGGTCAATGAGAGTACTTAACACTGATAGAACTTAGAGCACTTATACGCGATAACTGAGAAAACCTTAGACCCCCCCAAATATGCTCAAAATACCCAATATACTCTCAAAATACCCTAACCTAACCCTAACTCTAACCCTAACCTGCCAAAATTATGAGTATTTGGGTATTTTGAGCGAATTTGGGTGCATTTCAGGGTGTATATCGGGAGATATTTGGGTGTTAAGGGGTCAGTCGTGTTTCCAACTTCACATTGATAGAAAAATAAGAACATATACGCGATCAATAAGAAAAATTTAGATTCAATCACTGAGAGAACTTAACACTGAGAGAACATAGAGCACTTATACGCGATAACTGAAGACGCGATCAATGAGAGAACTTAACACGAAGAGAACAAAGAAAACTTATACGCGAGCACTGAGATAACTGAACAATGAGTGAACATAGAGAACTTATGCGCGATTATTGAGAGAAATTAGGACGCGACCATTGACAGAACTTAACACGCATCACAGAGACAAACTAAAACGCGGTCAATGAGAGTACTTAACACTGAGAGAACTTAGCGCACTTATACACGATAACTGAGAGAACTTAAGACGCGATCATTACAAAAACTGAACAATGAGAGAATATAGAGAACTTATACGCGATCATTGAGAGAACTTAACATGAAGAGAACAAAGTAAACTTATACGCGACCACTGAGAGAACAGAACAATGAAAGAACAAAGAGAACTTATGCGCGATTATTGATAGAAATTAAGACGCGATCATTTAGAGAACTGAACAATGAGAGAATATAGAGAACTTATATGCGATAATTGAAAGAAATTAGGACGCGACCATTGACAGAACTTAACACGCATCACAGAGACAAATTAAAACGCGGTCAATGAGAGTACTTAACACTGAGAGAACTTAGCGCACTTATACACGATAACTGAGAGAACTTAAGACGCAATCATTACAAGAACTGAACAATGAGAGAATATAGAGAACTTGTACATGATCATTGAGAGAACTTAACATGAAGAGAACAAAGAAAACTTATACGCGACCACTGAGAGAACAGAACAATGAGAGAACATAGAGAACTTATGCACAATAATTGATACAAATTAGGACGCGACCACTGACAGAACTGAACACGCAATCACAGAGACAAATTAAAACGCCGTCAATGAGAGAGCTTAACACTGAGAGAACTTAAGCAAACTTAGACACGATAACTGAGAGAACTTACGACGCGATCATTAAGAGAACTTAACACTGAGAGAATTTAGAGAACTTATACGCGATCATTGAGAGAACTTGACACGAAGAGAAGAAAGAAAACTTATATGCGACCACTGAGAGAACAGAACAATGAGAGAACGTAGAGAACTTATTCACGATTATTGAGAGAAATTAAGAAGCGATCATTGAGAGAACTGAACAATTAGAGAACATAGAGAACTTATACGTGATCATTTAGATAACTTAACACGAAGAGAACAAAGAAAACTTATACGCCACCACTGAGAGAACAGAACAATGAGAGAACATAGAGAACTTATACGCGATTATTGAGAGAAATTAGGACACGATCACTGACAGTACTTAACACGCGATCACAGAGACAAATTAAAACGCAGTTAATGAGAGAACCTATGTGCGATTAATGAGAGAAATTAAGACGCGATCATTGAGAGAACTGAACAGTTAGAGAACATAGAGAACTTATACGCGATCATTGAGATAACTTAACACGAAGAGAACAAAGAAAACTTAAACGCCACCACTGAGAGAACAGAACAATGAGAGAACATAGAGAACTTATACGCGATTATTGAGAGAAATTAGGACACAATCACTGACAGAACTTAACACGCGATCAGAGAGACAAATTAAAACGCAGTTAATGAGAGAACTTATGCGCGATTAATGAGAGAAATTAAGACGCGATCATTGAGAGAACTGAACAATTAGAGAACACAGAGTACTTATACGCGATCATTGAGATACAATGTAACTTAACACGAAGAGAACAAAGAAAACTTATACGTCACCACTGAGAGAACAGAACAATGAGAGAAGATAGAGAACTTATACGCGATTATTGAGAGAAATTTGGTTAGAACTTAGTAAGAACTTAACACGCGATTACAGAAACAAATTAACACATGGTCAATGAGAGAACGTAACACTTAGAGAACTTAGCGCACTTATACACGATAACTGAGAGAACTTAAGACGCGATCATTAAGAGAACTAAATACTGAGAGAACTTAGAGAACTTATTTTCGCGATCATTGAGATAACTTAACACGAAGAGAACAAAGAAAACATACACGACCACTGAGAGAACTGAACAATGAGAGAACATTATACTTATAGGCGATTAATGAGAGAAATTAAGACGCGATCATTGAGAGAACTCAACAATGAGAGAACACAGAGAACTTATACCCGATTATTGAGAGAAATAAGGACGCGACCATTGACAGAACTTAATACGCATCACAGAGACAAACTAAAACGCGGTCAATGAGAGTACTTAACACTGATAGAACTTAGAGCACTTATACGCGATAACTGAGAAAACCTTAGACCCCCCAAATATGCTCAAAATACCCAATATACTCTCAAAATACCCTTACCTAACCCTAACTCTAACCCTAACCTGCCAAAATTATGAGTATTTGGGTATTTTGAGCGAATTTGGGTGCATTTCAGGGTGTATATCGGGAGATATTTGGGTGTTAAGGGGTCAGTCGTGTTTCCAACTTCACATTGATAGAAAAATAAGAACATATACGCGATCAATAAGAAAAATTTAGATTCAATCACTGAGAGAACTTAACACTGAGAGAACATAGAGCACTTATACGCGATAACTGAAGACGCGATCAATGAGAGAACTTAACACGAAGAGAACAAAGAAAACTTATACGCGACCACTGAGAGAACAGAACAATGAGAGAACATAGAGAACTTATGCACAATAATTGATAGAAATTAGGACGCGACCACTGACAGAACTGAACACGCAATCACAGAGACAAATTAAAACGCCGTCAATGAGAGAGCTTAACACTGAGAGAACTTAAGCAAACTAAGACACGATAACTGAGAGAACTTACGACGCGATCATTAAGAGAACTTAACACTGAGAGAATTTAGAGAACTTATACGCGATCATTGAGAGAACTTGACACGAAGAGAAGAAAGAAAACTTATATGCGACCACTGAGAGAACAGAACAATGAGAGAACGTAGAGAACTTATTCACGATTATTGAGAGAAATTAAGAAGCGATCATTGAGAGAACTGAACAATTAGAGAACATAGAGAACTTATACGTGATCATTTAGATAACTTAACACGAAGAGAACAAAGAAAACTTATACGCCACCACTGAGAGAACAGAACAATGAGAGAACATAGAGAACTTATACGCGATTATTGAGAGAAATTAGGACATGATCACTGATAGAACTTAACACGCGATCACAGAGACAAATTAAAACGCAGTTAATGAGAGAACCTATGTGCGATTAATGAGAGAAATTAAGACGCGATCATTGAGAGAACTGAACAATTAGAGAACATAGAGAACTTATACGCGATCATTGAGATAACTTAACACGAAGAGAACAAAGAAAACTTAAACGCCACCACTGAGAGAACAGAACAATGAGAGAACATAGAGAACTTATACGCGATTATTGAGAGAAATTAGGACACAATCACTGACAGAACTTAACACGCGATCAGAGAGACAAATTAAAACGCAGTTAATGAGAGAACTTATGCGCGATTAATGAGAGAAATTAAGACGCGATCATTGAGAGAACTGAACAATTAGAGAACACAGAGTACTTATACGCGATCATTGAGATAACTTAACACGAAGAGAACAAAGAAAACTTATACGTCACCACTGAGAGAACAGAACAATGAGAGAAGATAGAGAACTTATACGCGATTATTGAGAGAAATTTGGTTAGAACTTAGTAAGAACTTAACACGCGATTACAGAAACAAATTAACACATGGTCAATGAGAGAACGTAACACTTAGAGAACTTAGCGCACTTATACACGATAACTGAGAGAACTTAAGACGCGATCATTAAGAGAACTAAATACTGAGAGAACTTGGAGAACTTATTTTCACGATCATTGAGATAACTTAACACGAAGAGAACAAAGAAAACATACACGACCACTGAGAGAACTGAACAATGAGAGAACATTATACTTATAGGCGATTAATGAGAGAAATTAAGACGCGATCATTGAGAGAACTCAACAATGAGAGAACACAGAGAACTTATACCCGATTATTGAGAGAAATAAGGACGCGACCATTGACAGAACTTAACACGCATCACAGAGACAAACTAAAACGCGGTCAATGAGAGTACTTAACACTGATAGAACTTAGAGCACTTATACGCGATAACTGAGAAAACCTTAGACCCCCCAAATATGCTCAAAATACCCAATATACTCTCAAAATACCCTAACCTAACCCTAACTCTAACCCTAACCTGCCAAAATTATGAGTATTTGGGTATTTTGAGCGAATTTGGGTGCATTTGGGTGCATTTCAGGGTGTATATCGGGAGATATTTGGGTGTTAAGGGGTCAGTCGTGTTTCCAACTTCACATTGATAGAAAAATAAGAACATATACGCGATCAATAAGAAACATTTAGATTCGATCACTGAGAGAACTTAACACTGAGAGAACATAGAGCACTTATACGCGATAACTGAAGACGCGATCAATGAGAGAACTTAACACGAAGAGAACAAAGAAAACTTATACGCGAGCACTGAGATAACTGAACAATGAGTGAACATAGAGAACTTATGCGCGATTATTGAGAGAAATTAAGACGCGATCATTGAGAGAACTGAACATTGAGAGAAGATAGAGAACTTATACGCGATTATTGAGAGAAATTAGGTTGGAACTTAGTTAGAACTTAACACGCGACTACAGAGACAAATTAACACACGGTCAATAAGAGAACTTAACACTGAGAGAACTTAGGGCACTTACACGTTATAACTGAGAGAACTTAAGACTGATCATTGAGAGAACTATACACAAAGAGAACTTAGAGAACTTATACGCGATCAATGAGAGAACGTAACAATGACAGAACAAAGAAAACTTACACGCGACCACTGAGAAAACTGAACAAGTAGAGAACATAGTGAACTTATACGCGATTATTGAAAGAAATTAAGACGCTATCATTGAGAGAACTGGACAATGAGAGAACATAGAGAACTTATACGCGATTATAGAGAGAAATAAGGTTAGAACTTAGTTAGAACTTTACACGCGATAACAAAGACAAACAAAAACGCCGTCAATGAGAGAACTTAACACTTAGAGAACTGAGCGCACTTATACACGACACGAACATTGAGAGAAGATAGAGAACTTATACGCGATTATTGAGAGAAATTAGGTTGGAACTTAATTAGAACTTAACACGCGACTACAGAGACAAATTAACACACGGTCAATAAGAGAACTTAACACTGAGAGAACTTAGCGCACTTATACACGATAACTGAGAGAACTTAAGACGCGATCATTACAAAATCTGAACAATGAGAGAATATAGAGAACTTATACGCGATCATTGAGAGAACTTAACACGAAGAGAACAAAGAAAACTTATATGCGAGCACTGAGATAACTGAACAATGAGTGAACATAGAGAACTTATGCGCGATTATTGAGAGAAATTAAGACGCGATCATTGAGAGAACTGAACATTGAGAGAAGATAGAGAACTTATACGCGATTATTGAGAGAAATTAGGTTGGAACTTAGTTAGAACTTAATACGTGACTACAGAGACAAATTAACACACGGTCAATAAGAGAACTTAACACTGAGAGAACTTAGCGCACTTACACGTTATAACTGAGAGAACTTAAGACGCGATCATTAAGAGAACTAAATACTGAGAGAACTTAGAGAACTTATTTTCGCGATCATTGAGATAACTTAACACGAAGAGAACAAAGAAAACATATACGCGACCACTGAGAGAACTGAACAATGGGAGAACTTAGAGAACTTATGCGCTATTAATGAGAGAAATTAAGACGCGATCATTGAGAGAACTCAACAATGAGAGAATATAGAGAACTTATACGCGATTATTGAGAGAAATTAGGACGCGACCATTGACAGAACTTAACACACATCACAGAGACAAACTAAAACGCGGTCAATGAGAGTACTTAACACTGAGAGAACTTAGCGCACTTATACACGATAACTGAGAGAACTTAAGACGCGATCATTACAAAAACTTAACAATGAGAGAATATAGAGAACTTATACGCGATCATTGAGAGAACTTAACATGAAGAGAACAAAGTAAACTTATACGCGACCACTGAGAGAACAGAACAATGAGAGAACAAAGAGAACTTATGCGCGATTATTGATAGAATTTAAGACGCAATCATTGAGAGCACTGAACAATTAGAGAACATAGAGAACTTATACGTGATCATTTAGATAACTTAACAAGAAGAGAACAAAGAAAACTTATACGCCACCACTGAGAGAACAGAACAATGAGAGAACATAGAGAACTTATACGCGATTATTGAGAGAAATTAGGACACGATCACTGACAGAACTTAACACGCGATCACAGAGACAAATTAAAACGCAGTTAATGAGAGAACCTATGTGCGATTAATGAGAGAAATTAAGACGCGATCATTGAGAGAACTGAACAATTAGAGAACATAGAGAACTTATACGCGATCATTGAGATAACTTAACACGAAGAGAACAAAGAAAACTTAAAGGCCACCACTGAGAGAACAGAACAATGAGAGAACATAGAGAACTTATACGCGATTATTGAGAGAAATTAGGACACAATCACTGACAGAACTTAACACGCGATCAGAGAGACAAATTAAAACGCAGTTAATGAGAGAACTTATGCGCGATTAATGAGAGAAATTAAGACGCGATCATTGAGAGAACTGAACAATTAGAGAACACAGAGTACTTATACGCGATCATTGAGATAACTTAACACGAAGAGAACAAAGAAAACTTATACGTCACCACTGAGAGAACAGAACAATGAGAGAAGATAGAGAACTTATACGCGATTATTGAGAGAAATTTGGTTAGAACTTAGTAAGAACTTAACACGCGATTACAGAAACAAATTAACACATGGTCAATGAGAGAACGTAACACTTAGAGAACTTAGCGCACTTATACACGATAACTGAGAGAACTTAAGACGCGATCATTAAGAGAACTAAATACTGAGAGAACTTAGAGAACTTATTTTCGCGATCATTGAGATAACTTAACACGAAGAGAACAAAGAAAACATACACGACCACTGAGAGAACTGAACAATGAGAGAACATAGAGAACTTATAGGCGATTAATGAGAGAAATTAAGACGCGATCATTGAGAGAACTCAACAATGAGAGAACACAGAGAACTTATACCCGATTATTGAGAAAAATAAGGACGCGACCATTGACAGAACTTAACACGCATCACAGAGACAAACTAAAACGCGGTCAATGAGAGTACTTAACACTGATAGAACTTAGAGCACTTATACGCGATAACTGAGAAAACCTTAGACCCCCCAAATATGCTCAAAATACCCAATAAACTCTCAAAATACCCTAACCTTACCCTAACCTAACCCTAACTCTAACCCTAACCTGCCAAAATTATGAGTATTTGGGTATTTTGAGCGAATTTGGGTGCAATTGGGTGCATTTCAGGGTGTATATCGGGAGATATTTGGGTGTTAAGGGGTCAGTCGTGTTTCCAACTTCACATTGATAGAAAAATAAGAACATATACGCGATCAATAAGAAAAATTTAGATTCGATCACTGAGAGAACTTAACACTGAGAGAACATAGAGCACTTATACGCGATAACTGAGATAACTTAAGACGCGATCAATGAGAGAACTTAACACGAAGAGAACAAAGAAAACTTATACGCGAGCACTGAGATAACTGAACAATGAGTGAACATAGAGAACTTATGCGCGATTATTGAGAGAAATTAAGACGCGATCATTGAGAGAACTGAACATTGAGAGAAGATAGAGAAATTATACGCGATTATTGAGAGAAATTAGGTTGGAACTTAGTTAGAACTTAACACGCGACTACAGAGACAAATTAACACACGGTCAATAAGAGAACTTAACACTGAGAGAACTTAGCGCACTTACACGTTATAACTGAGAGAACTTAAGACTGATCATTGAGAGAACTATACACAAAGAGAACTTAGAGAACTTATACGCGATCAATGAGAGAACGTAACAATGACAGAACAAAGAAAACTTACACGCGACCACTGAGAAAACTGAACAAGTAGAGAACATAGTGAACTTATACGCGATTATTGAAAGAAATTAAGACGCTATCATTGAGAGAACTGGACAATGAGAGAACATAGAGAACTTATACGCGATTATAGAGAGAAATAAGGTAAGAACTTAGTTAGAACTTAACACGCGATAACAAAGACAAACAAAAACGCCGTCAATGAGAGAACGTAACACTTAGAGAACTGAGCGCACTTATACACGACACGAACATTGAGAGAAGATAGAGAACTTATACGCGATTATTGAGAGAAATTAGGTTGGAACTTAATTAGAACTTAACACGCGACTACAGAGACAAATTAACACACGGTCAATAAGAGAACTTAACACTGAGAGAACT
Source organism: Dreissena polymorpha (assembly GCF_020536995.1). Classification (NCBI taxonomy): domain Eukaryota; kingdom Metazoa; phylum Mollusca; class Bivalvia; order Myida; family Dreissenidae; genus Dreissena; species Dreissena polymorpha. The sequence goes on from NC_068365.1 coordinate 46,497,532, forward strand.
TAGCGCACTTATACAAGATAACTGAGAGAACTTAAGACGCGATCATTACAAAATCTGAACAATGAGAGAATATAGAGAACTTATACGCGATCATTGAGAGAACTTAACACGAAGAGAACAAAGAAAACTTATACGTGAGCACTGAGATAACTGAACAATGAGTGAACATAGAGAACTTATGCGCGATTATTGAGAGAAATTAAGACGCGATCATTGAGAGAACTGAACATTGAGAGAAGATAGAGAACTTATACGCGATTATTGAGAGAAATTAGGTTGGAACTAAGTTAGAACTTAATACCCGACTACAGAGACAAATTAACACACGGTCAATAAGAGAACTTAACACTGAGAGAACTTAGCGCACTTACACGTTATAACTGAGAGAACTTAAGACTGATCATTGAGAGAACTATACACAAAGAGAACTTAGAGAACCTATACGCGATCAATGAGAGAACGTAACAATGACAGAACAAAGAAAACTTACACGCGACCACTGAGAAAACTGAACAAGTAGAGAACATAGTGAACTTATACGCGATTATTGAAAGAAATTAAGACGCTATCATTGAGAGAACTGGACAATGAGAGAACATAGAGAACTTATACGCGATTATAGAGAGAAATAAGGTTAGAACTTAGTTAGAACTTAACACGCGATAACAAAGACAAATAAAAACGCCGTCAATGACAGAACGTAAGACTTAGAGAACTGAGCGCACTTATACACGATAACTGAGAGAACTTAAGACGCGATCATTAAGAGAACTAAATACTGAGAGAACTTAGAGAACTTATTTTCGCGATCATTGAGATATCTTAACACGAAGAGAACAAAGAAAACATATACGCGACCACTGAGAGAACTGAACAATGGGAGAACTTAGAGAACTTATGCGCTATTAATGAGAGAAATTAAGACGCGATCATTGAGAGAACTCAACAATGAGAGAACATAGAGAACTTATACGCGATTATTGAGAGAAATTAGGACGCGACCATTGACAGAACTTAACACGCATCACAGAGACAAACTAAAACGCGGTCAATGAGAGTACTTAACACTGATAGAACTTAGAGCACTTATACGCGATAACTGAGAAAACCTTAGACCCCCCAAATATGCTCAAAATACCCAATATACTCTCAAAATACCCTAACCTTACCCTAACCTAACCCTAACTCTAACCCTAACCTGCCAAAATTATGAGTATTTGGGTATTTTGAGCGAATTTGGGTGCATTTGGGTGCATTTCAGGGTGTATTTCGGGAGATATTTGGGTGTTAAGGGGTCAGTCGTGTTTCCAACTTCACATTGATAGAAAAATAAGAACATATACGCGATCAATAAGAAAAATTTAGATTCGATCACTGAGAGAACTTAACACTGAGAGAACATAGAGCACTTATACGCGATAACTGAGATAACTTAAGACGCGATCAATGAGAGAACTTAACACGAAGAGAACAAAGAAAACTTATACGCGAGCACTGAGATAACTGAACAATGAGTGAACATAGAGAACTTATGCGCGATTATTGAGAGAAATTAAGACGCGATCATTGAGAGAACTGAACATTGAGAGAAGATAGAGAACTTATACACGATTATTGAGAGAAATTATGTTGGAACTTAGTTAGAACTTAACACGCGACTACAGAGACAAATTAACACACGGTCAATAAGAGAACTTAACACTGAGAGAACTTAGCGCACTTACACGTTATAACTGAGAGAACTTAAGACTGATCATTGAGAGAACTATACACAAAGAGAACTTAGAGAACTTATACGCGATCAATGTAAGAACGTAACAATGACAGAACAAAGAAAACTTACACGCGACCACTGAGAAAACTGAACAAGTAGAGAACATGGTGAACTTATACGCGATTATTGAAAGAAATTAAGACGCTATCATTGAGAGAACTGGACAATGAGAGAACATAGAGAACTTATACGCGATTATAGAGAGAAATAAGGTAAGAACTTAGTTAGAACTTAACACGCGATAACAAAGACAAACAAAAACGCCGTCAATGAGAGAACGAAACACTTAGAGAACTGAGCGCACTTATACACGACACGAACATTGAGAGAAGATAGAGAACTTATACGCGATTATTGAGAGAAATTAGGTTGGAACTTAATTAGAACTTAACACGCGACTACAGAGACAAATTAACACACGGTCAATAAGAGAACTTAACACTGAGAGAACTTAGCGCACTTATACACGATAACTGAGAGAACTTAAGACGCGATCATTACAAAATCTGAACAATGAGAGAATATAGAGAACTTATACGCGATCATTGAGAGAACTTAACACGAAGAGAACAAAGAAAACTTATACGCGAGCACTGAGATAACTGAACAATGAGTGAACATAGAGAACTTATGCGCGATTATTGAGAGAAATTAAGACGCGATCATTGAGAGAACTGAACATTGAGAGAAGATAGAGAACTTATACGCGATTATTGAGAGAAATTAGGTTGGAACTTAGTTAGAACTTAATACGCGACTACAGAGACAAATTAACACACGGTCAATAAGAGAACTTAACACTGAGAGAACTTAGCGCACTTACACGTTATAACTGAGAGAACTTAAGACTGATCATTGAGAGAACTATACACAAAGAGAACTTAGAGAACTTATACGCGATCAATGAGAGAACGTAACAATGACAGAACAAAGAAAACTTACACGCGACCACTGAGAAAACTGAACAAGTAGAGAACATAGTGAACTTATACGCGATTATTGAAAGAAATTAAGACGCTATCATTTAGAGAACTGGACAATGAGATAACATAGAGAACTTATACGCGATTATAGAGAGAAATAAGGTTAGAACTTAGTTAGAACTTAACACGCGATAACAAAGACAAATAAAAACGCCATCAATGACAGAACGTAACACTTAGAGAACTGAGCGCACTTATACACGATAACTGAGAGAACTTAAGACGCGATCATTAAGAGAACTAAATACTGAGAGAACTTAGAGAACTTATTTTCGCGATCATTGAGATAACTTAACACGAAGAGAACAAAGAAAACATATACGCGACCACTGAGAGAACTGAACAATGGGAGAACTTAGAGAACTTATGCGCTATTAATGAGAGAAATTAAGACGCGATCATTGAGAGAACTCAACAATGAGAGAACATAGAGAACTTATACACGATTATTGAGAGAAATTAGGACGCGACCATTGACAGAACTTAACACGCATCACAGAGACAAACTAAAACGCGGTCAATGAGAGTACTTAACACTGAGAGAACTTAGCGCACTTATACACGATAACTGAGAGAACTTAAGAAGCGATCATTACAAAAACTGAACAATGAGAGAATATAGAGAACTTATACGCGATCATTGAGAGAACTTAACATGAAGAGAACAAAGTAAACTTATACGCGACCACTGAGAGAACAGAACAATGAAAGAACAAAGAGAACTTATGCGCGATTATTGATAGAAATTAAGACGCGATCATTTAGAGAACTGAACAATGAGAGAATATAGAGAACTTATACGCGATAATTGAGATAAATTAGGACGCGACCATTGACAGAACTTAACACGCATCACAGAGACAAATTAAAACGCGGTCAATGAGAGTACTTAACACTGAGAGAACTTAGCGCACTTATACACGATAACTGAGAGAACTTAAGACGCAATATTACAAGAACTGAACAATGAGAGAATATAGAGAACTTGTACGTGATCATTGAGAGAACTTAACATGAAGAGAACAAAGAAAACTTATACGCGACCACTGAGAGAACAGAACAATGAGAGAACATAGAGAACTTATGCACAATAATTGATAGAAATTAGGACGCGACCACTGACAGAACTGAACACGCAATCACAGAGACAAATTAAAACGCCGTCAATGAGAGAGCTTAACACTGAGAGAACTTAAGCAAACTTAGACACGATAACTGAGAGAACTTACGACGCGATCATTAAGAGAACTTAACACTGAGAGAATTTAGAGAACTTATACGCGATCATTGAGAGAACTTGACACGAAGAGAAGAAAGAAAACTTATATGCGACCACTGAGAGAACAGAACAATGAGAGAACGTAGAGAACTTATTCACGATTATTGAGAGAAATTAAGAAGCGATCATTGAGAGAACTGAACAATTAGAGAACATAGAGAACTTATACGTGATCATTTAGATAACTTAACACGAAGAGAACAAAGAAAACTTATACGCCACCACTGAGAGAACAGAACAATGAGAGAACATAGAGAACTTATACGCGATTATTGAGAGAAATTAGGACACGATCACTGACAGAACTTAACACGCGATCACAGAGACAAATTAAAACGCAGTTAATGAGAGAACCTATGTGCGATTAATGAGAGAAATTAAGACGCGATCATTGAGAGAACTGAACAATTAGAGAACATAGAGAACTTATACGCGATCATTGAGATAACTTAACACGAAGAGAACAAAGAAAACTTAAACGCCACCACTGAGAGAACAGAACAATGAGAGAACATAGAGAACTTATACGCGATTATTGAGAGAAATTAGGACACAATCACTGACAGAACTTAACACGCGATCAGAGAGACAAATTAAAACGCAGTTAATGAGAGAACTTATGCGCGATTAATGAGAGAAATTAAGACGCGATCATTGAGAGAACTGAACAATTAGAGAACACAGAGTACTTATACGCGATCATTGAGATAACTTAACACGAAGAGAACAAAGAAAACTTATACGTCACCACTGAGAGAACAGAACAATGAGAGAAGATAGAGAACTTATACGCGATTATTGAGAGAAATTTGGTTAGAACTTAGTAAGAACTTAACACGCGATTACAGAAACAAATTAACACATGGTCAATGAGAGAACGTAACACTTAGAGAACTTAGCGCACTTATACACGATAACTGAGAGAACTTAAGACGCGATCATTAAGAGAACTAAATACTGAGAGAACTTAGAGAACTTATTTTCGCGATCATTGAGATAACTTAACACGAAGAGAACAAAGAAAACATACACGACCACTGAGAGAACTGAACAATGAGAGAACATTATACTTATAGGCGATTAATGAGAGAAATTAAGACGCGATCATTGAGAGAACTCAACAATGAGAGAACACAGAGAACTTATACCCGATTATTGAGAGAAATAAGGACGCGACCATTGACAGAACTTAACACGCATCACAGAGACAAACTAAAACGCGGTCAATGAGAGTACTTAACACTGATAGAACTTAGAGCACTTATACGCGATAACTGAGAAAACCTTAGACCCCCCAAATATGCTCAAAATACCCAATATACTCTCAAAATACCCTAACCCTAACCCTAACTCTAACCCTAACCTGCCAAAATTATGAGTATTTGGGTATTTTGAGCGAATTTGGGTGCATTTCAGGGTGTATATCGGGAGATATTTGGGTGTTAAGGGGTCAGTCGTGTTTCCAACTTCACATTGATAGAAAAATAAGAACATATACGCGATCAATAAGAAAAATTTAGATTCAATCACTGAGAGAACTTAACACTGAGAGAACATAGAGCACTTATACGCGATAACTGAAGACGCGATCAATGAGAGAACTTAACACGAAGAGAACAAAGAAAACTTATACGCGACCACTGAGAGAACAGAACAATGAGAGAACATAGAGAACTTATGCACAATAATTGATAGAAATTAGGACGCGACCACTGACAGAACTGAACACGCAATCACAGAGACAAATTAAAACGCCGTCAATGAGAGAGCTTAACACTGAGAGAACTTAAGCAAACTTAGACACGATAACTGAGAGAACTTACGACGCCATCATTAAGAGAACTTAACACTGAGAGAATTTAGAGAACTTATACGCGATCATTGAGAGAACTTGACACGAAGAGAAGAAAGAAAACTTATATGCGACCACTGAGAGAACAGAACAATGAGAGAACCTAGAGAACTTATTCACGATTATTGAGAGAAATTAAGAAGCGATCATTGAGAGAACTGAACAATTAGAGAACATAGAGAACTTATACGTGATCATTTAGATAACTTAACACGAAGAGAACAAAGAAAACTTATACGCCACCACTGAGAGAACAGAACAATGAGAGAACATAGAGAACTTATACGCGATAACTGAAGACGCGATCAATGAGAGAACTTAACACGAAGAGAACAAAGAAAACTTATACGCGAGCACTGAGATAACTGAACAATGAGTGAACATAGAGAACTTATGCGCGATTATTGAGAGAAATTAGGACGCGACCATTGACAGAACTTAACACGCATCACAGAGACAAACTAAAACGCGGTCAATGAGAGTACTTAACACTGAGAGAACTTAGCGCACTTATACACGATAACTGAGAGAACTTAAGACGCGATCATTACAAAAACTGAACAATGAGAGAATATAGAGAACTTATACGCGATCATTGAGAGAACTTAACATGAAGAGAACAAAGTAAACTTATACGCGACCACTGAGAGAACAGAACAATGAAAGAACAAAGAGAACTTATGCGCGATTATTGATAGAAATTAAGACGCGATCATTTAGAGAACTGAACAATGAGAGAATATAGAGAACTTATATGCGATAATTGAGAGAAATTAGGACGCGACCATTGACAGAACTTAACACGCATCACAGAGACAAATTAAAACGCGGTCAATGAGAGTACTTAACACTGAGAGAACTTAGCGCACTTATACACGATAACTGAGAGAACTTAAGACGCAATCATTACAAGAACTGAACAATGAGAGAATATAGAGAACTTATACGTGATCAATGAGAGAACTTAACATGAAGAGAACAAAGAAAACTTATACGCGACCACTGAGAGAACAGAACAATGAGAGAACATAGAGAACTTATGCACAATAATTGATAGAAATTAGGACGCGACCACTGACAGAACTAAACACGCAATCACAGAGACAAATTAAAACGCCGTCAATGAGAGAGCTTAACACCGAGAGAACTTAAGCAAACTTAGACACGATAACTGAGAGAACTTACGACGCGATCATTAAGAGAACTTAACACTGAGAGAATTTAGAGAACTTATACGCGATCATTGAGAGAACTTGACACGAAGAGAAGAAAGAAAACTTATATGCGACCACTGAGAAAACAGAACAATGAGAGAACGTAGAGAACTTATTCACGATTATTGAGAGAAATTAAGAAGCGATCATTGAGAGAACTGAACAATTAGAGAACATAGAGAACTTATACGTGATCATTTAGATAACTTAACACGAAGAGAACAAAGAAAACTTATACGCCACCACTGAGAGAACAGAACAATGAGAGAACATAGAGAACTTATACGCGATTATTGAGAGAAATTAGGACACGATCACTGACAGTACTTAACACGCGATCACAGAGACAAATTAAAACGCAGTTAATGAGAGAACCTATGTGCGATTAATGAGAGAAATTAAGACGCGATCATTGAGAGAACTGAACAATTAGAGAACATAGAGAACTTATACGCGATCATTGAGATAACTTAACACGAAGAGAACAAAGAAAACTTAAACGCCACCACTGAGAGAACAGAACAATGAGAGAACATAGAGAACTTATACGCGATTATTGAGAGAAATTAGGACACAATCACTGACAGAACTTAACACGCGATCAGAGAGACAAATTAAAACGCAGTTAATGAGAGAACTTATGCGCGATTAATGAGAGAAATTAAGACGCGATCATTGAGAGAACTGAACAATTAGAGAACACTGAGTAATTATACGCGATCATTGAGATAACTTAACACGAAGAGAACAAAAAAAACATACACGACCACTGAGAGAACTGAACAATGAGAGAACATAGAGAACTTATAGGCGATTAATGAGAGAAATTAAGACGCGATCATTGAGAGAACTCAACAATGAGAGAACACAGAGAACTTATACCCGATTATTGAGAGAAATAAGGACGCGACCATTGACAGAACTTAACACGCATCACAGAGACAAACTAAAACGCGGTCAATGAGAGTACTTAACACTGATAGAACTTAGAGCACTTATACGCGATAACTGAGAAAACCTTAGACCCCCCAAATATGCTCAAAATACCCAATATACTCTCAAAATACCCTAACCTTACCCTAACCTAACCCTAACTCTAACCCTAACCTGCCAAAATTATGAGTATTTGGGTATTTTGAGCGAATTTGGGTGCATTTGGGTGCATTTCAGGGTGTATATCGGGAGATATTTGGGTGTTAAGGGGTCAGTCGTGTTTCCAACTTCACATTGATAGAAAAATAAGAACATATACGCGATCAATAAGAAAAATTTAGATTCGATCACTGAGAGAACTTAACACTGAGAGAACATAGAGCACTTATACGCGATAACTGAGATAACTTAAGACGCGATCAATGAGAGAACTTAACACGAAGAGAACAAAGAAAACTTATACGCGAGCACTGAGATAACTGAACAATGAGTGAACATAGAGAACTTATGCGCGATTATTGAGAGAAATTAAGACGCGATCATTGAGAGAACTGAACATTGAGAGAAGATAGAGAACTTATACACGATTATTGAGAGAAATTATGTTGGAACTTAGTTAGAACTTAACACGCGACTACAGAGACAAATTAACACACAGTCAATAAGAGAACTTAACACTGAGAGAACTTAGCGCACTTACACGTTATAACTGACAGAACTTAAGACTGATCATTGAGAGAACTATACACAAAGAGAACTTAGAGAACTTATACGCGATCACTGTAAGAACGTAACAATGACAGAACAAAGAAAACTTACACGCGACCACTGAGAAAACTGAACAAGTAGAGAACATAGTGAACTTATACGCGATTATTGAAAGAAATTAAGACGCTATCATTGAGAGAACTGGACAATGAGAGAACATAGAGAACTTATACGCGATTATAGAGAGAAATAAGGTAAGAACTTAGTTAGAACTTAACACGCGATAACAAAGACAAACAAAAACGCCGTCAATGAGAGAACGTAACACTTAGAGAACTGAGCGCACTTATACACGACACGAACATTGAGAGAAGATAGAGAACTTATACGCGATTATTGAGAGAAATTAGGTTGGAACTTAATTAGAACTTAACACGCGACTACAGAGACAAATTAACACACGGTCAATAAGAGAACTTAACACTGAGAGAACTTAGCGCACTTATACACGATAACTGAGAGAACTTAAGACGCGATCATTACAAAATCTGAACAATGAGAGAATATAGAGAACTTATACGCGATCATTGAGAGAACTTAACACGAAGAGAACAAAGAAAACTTATACGCGAGCACTGAGATAACTGAACAATGAGTGAACATAGAGAACTTATGCGCGATTATTGAGAGAAATTAAGACGCGATCATTGAGAGAACTGAACATTGAGAGAAGATAGAGAACTTATACCCGATTATTGAGAGAAATTAGGTTGGAACTTAGTAAGAACTTAACACGCGACTACAGAGACAAATTAACACACGGTCAATAAGAGAACTTAACACTGAGAGAACTTAGCGCACTTACACGTTATAACTGAGAGAACTTAAGACTGATCATTGAGAGAACTATACACAAAGAGAACTTAGAGAACTTATACGCGATCAATGTAAGAACGTAACAATGACAGAACAAAGAAAACTTACACGCGACCACTGAGAAAACTGAACAAGTAGAGAACATAGTGAACTTATACGCGATTATTGAAAGAAATTAAGACGCTATCATTGAGAGAACTGGACAATGAGAGAACATAGAGAACTTATACGCGATTATAGAGAGAAATAAGGTAAGAACTTAGTTAGAACTTAACACGCGATAACAAAGACAAATAAAAACGCCGTCAATGAGAGAACGTAACACTTACAGAACTGAGCGCACTTATACACGACAACTGAGAAAACTTAAGATGCGATCATTAAGAGAACTAAATACTGAGAGAACTTAGAGAACTTATTTTCGCGATCATTGAGATAACTTAACACGAAGAGAACAAAGAAAACATATACGCGACCACTGAGAGAACTGAACGATGAGAGAACTTATGCACGATTAATGAGAGAAATTGAGACGCGATCATTGAGAGAACTCAACAATCAGAGAACATAGAGAACTTATACGCGATTATTGAGAGAAATTAGGACGCGACCATTGACAGAACTTAACACGCATTACAGAGACAAACTAAAACGCGGTCAATGAGAGTACTTAACACTGAGAGAACTTAGCGCACTTATACACGATAACTGAGAGAACTTAAGACGCGATCTTTACAAAAACTGAACAATGAGAGAATATAGTGAACTTATACGCGATCATTGAGAGAACTTAACATAAAGAGAACAAAGTAAACTTACACGCGACCACTGAGAGAACAGAACAATGAGAGAACAAAGAGAACTTATGCACGATAATTGATAGAAATTAAGACGCAATCATTGAGAGACTTGAACAATGAGAGAACATAGAGAACTTATATGCGATCATTGAGATAACTTAACACGTAGAGAACAAGGAAAACTTATACGCCACCACTGAGAGAACTGAACAATGAGAGAACATAGGGAACTTATTCGCGATTATTGAGAGAAATGAAGACGCGATCATTGAGAGAACTGAACAATGACAGAATATAGAGAACTTATACGCGATTATTGTGAGAAATTAGTACGCGACCACTGACAAAACTTAACACGCTTTCACAGAGACAAATAAAAACGCCGTCAATGAGAGAATTTAACACTGAGAGAACTTAGCGAACTTATACACGATAACTGAGAGAACTTAAAACGCGATCATTAAGAGAACTACACACTGAGGGAACTTAGAGAACTTATACGTGATCATTGAGATAACTTAAAACGAAGGGAACAAAGAAAACTTATATGCCACCACTAAGAGAACTGAACAATGAGAGAACTTATGCGCGATTATTGAAAGAAATGAAGACGCGATCATTGAGAGAACTGAACAATGAGAGAACATAGAGAACTTATACGCGATAATTGAGAGAAATTAGGACGCGACCATTGACAGAACTTAACACGCATCACAGAGACAAATTAAAACGCAGTCAATGAGAGTACTTAACACTGAGAGAATGTAGCGCACTTATACACGATAACTGAGAGAACTTAAGACGCGATCATTACAAGAACTGAACAATGAGAGAATATAGAGAACTTATACGCGATCATTGAGAGAACTTAACATGAAAAGAACAAAGAAAACTTATACGCTACCACTGAGAGAACAGAACAATGAGAGAACATAGAGAACTTATGCACGATAATTGATAGAAATTAAGAGGCGATCATTGAGAGAACTGAACAATTAGAGAATATACATGTAGAGAACTTATACGCGATCATTGAGATAACAACTTAGCGCACTTATACACGATAACTGAGAGAACTTAAGACGCGATCATTAAGAGAACTAAATACTGAGAGAACTTAGAGAACTTATTTTCGCGATCATTGTGATAACTTAACACAAAGAGAACAAAGAAAACATATACGCGACCACTGAGAGAACTGAACAATGAGAGAACATAGAGAACTTAGGCGCGATTAATGAGAGAAATTAAGACGCGATCATTGAGAGAACTCAACAATGAGAGAACATAGAGAACTTATACCCGATTATTGAGAGAAATAAGGACGCGACCATTGACAGAACTTAACACGCATCACAGAGACAAACTAAAACGGGGTCAATGAGAGTACTTAACACTGATAGAACTTAGAGCACTTATACGCGATAACTGAGAAAACCGTAGACCCCCCAAATATGCTCAAAATACCCAATATACTTTCAAAATACCCTAACCTTACCCTAACCTAACCCTAACTCTAACCCTAACCTGCCAAAATTATGAGTATTTGGGTATTTTGAGCGAATTTGGGTGCATTTGGGTGCATTTCAGGGTGTATATCGGGAGATATTTGGGTGTTCAGGGGTCAATCGTGCTTCCAACTTCACATTGATAGAAAATAAGAACATATACGCGATCAATAAGAAAAATTTAGATTCGATCACTGAGAGAACTTAGAGCACTTATACGCGATAACTGAGAGAACTTAAGACGCGATCATTGAGAGAACTTAACACGAAGAGAACAAAGAAAACTTATACGCGAGCACTGAGATAACTGAACAATGAGTGAACATAGAGAACTTATGCGCGATTATTGAGAGAAATTAAGACGCGATCATTGAGAGAACTGAACATTGAGAGAAGATAGAGAACTTATACGCGATTATTGAGAGAAATTAGGTTGGAACTTAGTTAGAACTTAACACGCGACTACAGAGACAAATTAACACACGGTCAATTAGAGAACTTAACACTGAGAGAACTTAGCGCACTTACACGTTATAACTGAGAGAACTTAAGACTGATCATTGAGAGAACTATACACAAAGAGAACTTAGAGAACTTATACGCGATCAATGAGAGAACGTAACAATGACAGAACAAAGAAAACTTACACGCGACCACTGAGAAAACTGAACAAGTAGAGAACATAGTGAACTTATACGCGATTATTGAAAGAAATTAAGACGCTATCATTGAGAGAACTGGACAATGAGAGAACATAGAGAACTTATACGCGATTATAGAGAGAAATAAGGTTAGAACTTAGTTAGAACTTAACACGCGATAACAAAGACAAATAAAAACGCCATCAATGACAGAACATAACACTTAGAGAACTGAGCGCACTTATACACGATAACTGAGAGAACTTAAGATGCGATCATTAAGAGAACTAAATACTGAGAGAACTTAGAGAACTTATTTTCGCGATCATTGAGATAACTTAACACGAAGAGAACAAAGAAAACATATACGCGACCACTGAGAGAACTGAACAATGGGAGAACTTAGAGAACTTATGCGCTATTAATGAGAGAAATTAAGACGCGATCATTGAGAGAACTCAACAATGAGAGAACATAGAGAACTTATACGCGATTATTGAGAGAAATTAGGACGCGACCATTGACAGAACTTAACACGCATCACAGAGACAAACTAAAACGCGGTCAATGAGAGTACTTAACACTGAGAGAACTTAGCGCACTTATACACGATAACTGAGAGAACTTAAGACGCGATCATTACAAAAACTGAACAATGAGAGAATATAGAGAACTTATACGCGATCATTGAGAGAACTTAACATGAAGAGAACAAAGTAAACTTATACGCGACCACTGAGAGAACAGAACAATGAAAGAACAAAGAGAACTTATGCGCGATTATTGATAGAAATTAAGACGCGAATATTTAGAGAACTGAACAATGAGAGAATATAGAGAACTTATACGCGATAATTGAGAGAAATTAGGACGCGACCATTGACAGAACTTAACACGCATCACAGAGACAAATTAAAACGCGGTAAATGAGAGTACTTAACACTGAGAGAACTTAGCGCACTTATACACGATAACTGAGAGAACTTAAGACGCAATCATTACAAGAACTGAACAATGAGAGAATATAGAGAACTTATACGTGATCATTGAGAGAACTTAACATGAAGAGAACAAAGAAAACTTATACGCGACCACTGAGAGAACAGAACAATGAGAGAACATAGAGAACTTATGCACAATAATTGATAGAAATTAGGACGCGACCACTGACAGAACTGAACACGCAATCACAGAGACAAATTAAAACGCCGTCAATGAGAGAGCTTAACACTGAGAGAACTTAAGCAAACTTAGACACGATAACTGAGAGAACTTACGACGCGATCATTAAGAGAACTTAACACTGAGAGAATTTAGAGAACTTATACGCGATCATTGAGAGAAGTTGACACGAAGAGAAGAAAGAAAACTTATATGCGACCACTGAGAGAACAGAACAATGAGAGAACGTAGAGAACTTATTCACGATTATTGAGAGAAATTAAGAAGCGATCATTGAGAGAACTGAACAATTAGAGAACATAGAGAACTTATACGTGATCATTTAGATAACTTAACACGAAGAGAACAAAGAAAACTTATACGCCACCACTGAGAGAACAGAACAATGAGAGAACATAGAGAACTTATACGCGATTATTGAGAGAAATTAGGACACGATCACTGACAGAACTTAACACGCGATCACAGAGACAAATTAAAACGCAGTTAATGAGAGAACCTATGTGCGATTAATGAGAGAAATTAAGACGCGATCATTGAGAGAACTGAACAATTAGAGAACATAGAGAACTTATACGCGATCATTGAGATAACTTAACACGAAGAGAACAAAGAAAACTTAAAGGCCACCACTGAGAGAACAGAACAATGAGAGAACATAGAGAACTTATACGCGATTATTGAGAGAAATTAGGACACAATCACTGACAGAACTGAACACGCGATCAGAGAGACAAATTAAAACGCAGTTAATGAGAGAACTTATGCGCGATTAATGAGAGAAATTAAGACGCGATCATTGAGAGAACTGAACAATTAGAGAACACAGAGTACTTATACGCGATCATTGAGATAACTTAACACGAAGAGAACAAAGAAAACTTATACGTCACCACTGAGAGAACAGAACAATGAGAGAAGATAGAGAACTTATACGCGATTATTGAGAGAAATTTGGTTAGAACTTAGTAAGAACTTAACACGCGATTACAGAAACAAATTAACACATGGTCAATGAGAGAACGTAACACTTAGAGAACTTAGCGCACTTATACACGATAACTGAGAGAACTTAAGACGCGATCATTAAGAGAACTAAATAGCTGAGAGAACTTAGAGAACTTATTTTCGCGATCATTGAGATAACTTAACACGAAGAGAACAAAGAAAACATACACGACCACTGAGAGAACTGAACAATGAGAGAACATTATACTTATAGGCGATTAATGAGAGAAATTAAGACGCGATCATTGAGAGAACTCAACAATGAGAGAACACAGAGAACTTATACCCGATTATTGAGAGAAATAAGGACGCGACCATTGACAGAACTTAACACGCATCACAGAGACAAACTAAAACGCGGTCAATGAGAGTACTTAACACTGATAGAACTTAGAGCACTTATACGCGATAACTGAGAAAACCTTAGACCCCCCAAATATGCTCAAAATACCCAATATACTCTCAAAATACCCTAACCTAACCCTAACTCTAACCCTAACCTGCCAAAATTATGAGTATTTGGGTATTTTGAGCGAATTTGGGTGCATTTCAGGGTGTATATCGGGAGATATTTGGGTGTTAAGGGGTCAGTCGTGTTTCCAACTTCACATTGATAGAAAAATAAGAACATATACGCGATCAATAAGAAAAATTTAGATTCAATCACTGAGAGAACTTAACACTGAGAGAACATAGAGCACTTATACGCGATAACTGAAGACGCGATCAATGAGAGAACTTAACACGAAGAGAACAAAGAAAACTTATACGCGACCACTGAGAGAACAGAACAATGAGAGAACATAGAGAACTTATGCACAATAATTGATAGAAATTAGGACGCGACCACTGACAGAACTGAACACGCAATCACAGAGACAAATTAAAATGCCGTCAATGAGAGAGCTTAACACTGAGAGAACTTAAGCAAACTTAGACACGATAACTGAGAGAACTTACGACGCGATCATTAAGAGAACTTAACACTGAGAGAATTTAGAGAACTTATACGCGATCATTGAGAGAACTTGACACGAAGAGAAGAAAGAAAACTTATATGCGACCACTGAGAGAACAGAACAATGAGAGAACGTAGAGAACTTATTCACGATTATTGAGAGAAATTAAGAAGCGATCATTGAGAGAACTGAACAATTAGAGAACATAGAGAACTTATACGTGATCATTTAGATAACTTAACACGAAGAGAACAAAGAAAACTTATACGCCACCACTGAGAGAACAGAACAATGAGAGAACATAGAGAACTTATACGCGATTATTGAGAGAAATTAGGACACGATCACTGACAGAACTTAACACGCGATCACAGAGACAAATTAAAACGCAGTTAATGAGAGAACCTATGTGCGATTAATGAGAGAAATTAAGACGCGATCATTGAGAGAACTGAACAATTAGAGAACATAGAGAACTTATACGCGATCATTGAGATAACTTAACACGAAGAGAACAAAGAAAACTTAAACGCCACCACTGAGAGAACAGAACAATGAGAGAACATAGAGAACTTATACGCGATTATTGAGAGAAATTAGGACACAATCACTGACAGAACTTAACACGCGATCAGAGAGACAAATTAAAACGCAGTTAATGAGAGAACTTATGCGCGATTAATGAGAGAAATTAAGACGCGATCATTGAGAGAACTGAACAATTAGAGAACACAGAGTACTTATACGCGATCATTGAGATAACTTAACACGAAGAGAACAAAGAAAACTTATACGTCACCACTGAGAGAACAGAACAATGAGAGAAGATAGAGAACTTATACGCGATTATTGAGAGAAATTTGGTTAGAACTTAGTAAGAACTTAACACGCGATTACAGAAACAAATTAACACATGGTCAATGAGAGAACGTAACACTTAGAGAACTTAGCGCACTTATACACGATAACTGAGAGAACTTAAGACGCGATCATTAAGAGAACTAAATACTGAGAGAACTTAGAGAACTTATTTTCGCGATCATTGAGATAACTTAACACGAAGAGAACAAAGAAAACATACACGACCACTGAGAGAACTGAACAATGAGAGAACATAGAGAACTTATAGGCGATTAATGAGAGAAATTAAGACGCGATCATTGAGAGAACTCAACAATGAGAGAACACAGAGAACTTATACCCGATTATTGAGAAAAATAAGGACGCGACCATTGACAGAACTTAACACGCATCACAGAGACAAACTAAAACGCGGTCAATGAGAGTACTTAACACTGATAGAACTTAGAGCACTTATACGCGATAACTGAGAAAACCTTAGACCCCCCAAATATGCTCAAAATACCCAATATACTCTCAAAATACCCTAACCTAACCCTAACTCTAACCCTAACCTGCCAAAATTATGAGTATTTGGGTATTTTGAGCGAATTTGGGTGCATTTGGGTGCATTTCAGGGTGTATATCGGGAGATATTTGGGTGTTAAGGGGTCAGTCGTGTTTCCAACTTCACATTGATAGAAAAATAAGAACATATACGCGATCAATAAGAAAAATTTAGATTCGATCACTGAGAGAACTTAACACTGAGAGAACATAGAGCACTTATACGCGATAACTGAGATAACTTAAGACGCGATCAATGAGAGAACTTAACACGAAGAGAACAAAGAAAACTTATACGCGAAGCACTGAGATAACTGAACAATGAGTGAACATAGAGAACTTATGCGCGATTATTGAGAGAAATTAAGACGCGATCATTGAGAGAACTGAACATTGAGAGAAGATAGAGAACTTATACGCGATTATTGAGAGAAATTAGGTTGGAACTTAGTTAGAACTTAACACGCGACTACAGAGACAAATTAACACACGGTCAATAAGAGAACTTAACACTGAGAGAACTTAGCGCACTTACACGTTATAACTGAGAGAACTTAAGACTGATCATTGAGAGAACTATACACAAAGAGAACTTAGAGAACTTATACGCGATCAATGAGAGAACGTAACAATGACAGAACAAAGAAAACTTACACGCGACCACTGAGAAAACTGAACAAGTAGAGAACATAGTGAACTTATACGCGATTATTGAAAGAAATTAAGACGCTATCATTGAGAGAACTGGACAATGAGAGAACATAGAGAACTTATACGCGATTATAGAGAGAAATAAGGTAAGAACTTAGTTAGAACTTAACACGCGATAACAAAGACAAACAAAAACGCCGTCAATGAGAGAACGTAACACTTAGAGAACTGAGCGCACTTATACACGACACGAACATTGAGAGAAGATAGAGAACTTATACGCGATTATTGAGAGAAATTAGGTTGAACTTAATTAGAACTTAACACGCGACTACAGAGACAAATTAACACACGGTCAATAAGAGAACTTAACACTGAGAGAACTTAGCGCACTTATACACGATAACTGAGAGAACTTAAGACGCGATCATTACAAAATCTGAACAATGAGAGAATATAGAGAACTTATACGCGATCATTGAGAGAACTTAACACGAAGAGAACAAAGAAAACTTATACGTGAGCACTGAGATAACTGAACAATGAGTGAACATAGAGAACTTATGCGCGATTATTGAGAGAAATTAAGACGCGATCATTGAGAGAACTGAACATTGAGAGAAGATAGAGAACTTATACGCGATTATTGAGAGAAATTAGGTTGGAACTAAGTTAGAACTTAATACCCGACTACAGAGACAAATTAACACACGGTCAATAAGAGAACTTAACACTGAGAGAACTTAGCGCACTTACACGTTATAACTGAGAGAACTTAAGACTGATCATTGAGAGAACTATACACAAAGAGAACTTAGAGAACTTATACGCGATCAATGAGAGAACGTAACAATGACAGAACAAAGAAAACTTACACGCGACCACTGAGAAAACTGAACAAGTAGAGAACATAGTGAACTTATACGCGATTATTGAAAGAAATTAAGACGCTATCATTGAGAGAACTGGACAATGAGAGAACATAGAGGACTTATACGCGATTATAGAGAGAAATAAGGTTAGAACTTAGTTAGAACTTAACACGCGATAACAAAGACAAATAAAAACGCCGTCAATGACAGAACGTAAGACTTAGAGAACTGAGCGCACTTATACACGATAACTGAGAGAACTTAAGACGCGATCATTAAGAGAACTAAATACTGAGAGAACTTAGAGAACTTATTTTCGCGATCATTGAGATATCTTAACACGAAGAGAACAAAGAAAACATATACGCGACCACTGAGAGAACTGAACAATGGGAGAACTTAGAGAACTTATGCGCTATTAATGAGAGAAATTAAGACGCGATCATTGAGAGAACTCAACAATGAGAGAACATAGAGAACTTATACACGATTATTGAGAGAAATTAGGACGCGACCATTGACAGAACTTAACACGCATCACAGAGACAAACTAAAACGCGGGTCAATGAGAGTACTTAACACTGAGAGAACTTAGCGCACTTATACACGATAACTGAGAGAACTTAAGACGCGATCATTACAAAAACTGAACAATGAGAGAATATAGAGAACTTATACGCGATCATTGAGAGAACTTAACATGAAGAGAACAAAGTAAACGTATACGCGACCACTGAGAGAACAGAACAATGAAAGAACAAAGAGAACTTATGCGCGATTATTGATAGAAATTAAGACGCGATCATTTAGAGAACTGAACAATGAGAGAATATAGAGAACTTATACGCGATAATTGAGAGAAATTAGGACGCGACCATTGACAGAACTTAACACGCATCACAGAGACAAATTAAAACGCGGTCAATGAGAGTACTTAACACTGAGAGAACTTAGCGCACTTATACACGATAACTGAGAGAACTTAAGACGCAATATTACAAGAACTGAACAATGAGAGAATATAGAGAACTTGTACGTGATCATTGAGAGAACTTAACATGAAGAGAACAAAGAAAACTTATACGCGACCACTGAGAGAACAGAACAATGAGAGAACGTAGAGAACTTATGCACAATAATTGATAGAAATTAGGACGCGACCACTGACAGAACTGAACACGCAATCACAGAGACAAATTAAAACGCCGTCAATGAGAGAGCTTAACACTGAGAGAACTTAAGCAAACTTAGACACGATAACTGAGAGAACTTACGACGCGATCATTAAGAGAACTTAACACTGAGAGAATTTAGAGAACTTATACGCGATCATTGAGAGAACTTGACACGAAGAGAAGAAAGAAAACTTATATGCGACCACTGAGAGAACAGAACAATGAGAGAACGTAGAGAACTTATTCACGATTATTGAGAGAAATTAAGAAGCGATCATTGAGAGAACTGAACAATTAGAGAACATAGAGAACTTATACGTGATCATTTAGATAACTTAACACGAAGAGAACAAAGAAAACTTATACGCCACCACTGAGAGAACAGAACAATGAGAGAACATAGAGAACTTATACGCGATTATTGAGAGAAATTAGGACACGATCACTGACAGAACTTAACACGCGATCACAGAGACAAATTAAAACGCAGTTAATGAGAGAACCTATGTGCGATTAATGAGAGAAATTAAGACGCGATCATTGAGAGAACTGAACAATTAGAGAACATAGAGAACTTATACGCGATCATTGAGATAACTTAACACGAAGAGAACAAAGAAAACTTAAACGCCACCACTGAGAGAACAGAACAATGAGAGAACATAGAGAACTTATACGCGATTATTGAGATAAATTAGGACACAATCACTGACAGAACTTAACACGCGATCAGAGAGACAAATTAAAACGCAGTTAATGAGAGAACTTATGCGCGATTAATGAGAGAAATTAAGACGCGATCATTGAGAGAACTGAACAATTAGAGAACACAGAGTACTTATACGCGATCATTGAGATAACTTAACACGAAGAGAACAAAGAAAACTTATACGTCACCACTGAGAGAACAGAACAATGAGAGAAGATAGAGAACTTATACGCGATTATTGAGAGAAATTTGGTTAGAACTTAGTAAGAACTTAACACGCGATTACAGAAACAAATTAACACATGGTCAATGAGAGAATGTAACACTTAGAGAACTTAGCGCACTTATACACGATAACTGAGAGAACTTAAGACGCGATCATTAAGAGAACTAAATACTGAGAGAACTTAGAGAACTTATTTTCGCGATCATTGAGATAACTTAACACGAAGAGAACAAAGAAAACATACACGACCACTGAGAGAACTGAACAATGAGAGAACATTATACTTATAGGCGATTAATGAGAGAAATTAAGACGCGATCATTGAGAGAACTCAACAATGAGAGAACACAGAGAACTTATACCCGATTATTGAGAGAAATAAGGACGCGACCATTGACAGAACTTAACACGCATCACAGAGACAAACTAAAACGCGGTCAATGAGAGTACTTAACACTGATAGAACTTAGAGCACTTATACGCGATAACTGAGAAAACCTTAGACCCCCCAAATATGCTCAAAATACCCAATATACTCTCAAAATACCCTAACCTAACCCTAACTCTAACCCTAACCTGCCAAAATTATGAGTATTTGGGTATTTTGAGCGAATTTGGGTGCATTTCAGGGTGTATATCGGGAGATATTTGGGTGTTAAGGGGTCAGTCGTGTTTCCAACTTCACATTGATAGAAAAAATAAGAACATATACGCGATCAATAAGAAAAATTTAGATTCAATCACTGAGAGAACTTAACACTGAGAGAACATAGAGCACTTATACGCGATAACTGAAGACGCGATCAATGAGAGAACTTAACACAAAGAGAACAAAGAAAACTTATACGCGACCACTGAGAGAACAGAACAATGAGAGAACATAGAGAACTTATGCACAATAATTGATAGAAATTAGGACGCGACCACTGACAGAACTGAACACGCAATCACAGAGACAAATTAAAACGCCGTCAATGAGAGAGCTTAACACTGAGAGAACTTAAGCAAACTTAGACACGATAACTGAGAGAACTTACGACGCCATCATTAAGAGAACTTAACACTGAGAGAATTTAGAGAACTTATACGCGATCATTGAGAGAACTTGACACGAAGAGAAGAAAGAAAACTTATATGCGACCACTGAGAGAACAGAACAATGAGAGAACCTAGAGAACTTATTCACGATTATTGAGAGAAATTAAGACGCGATCATTGAGAGAACTGAACAATTAGAGAACATAGAGAACTTATACGTGATCATTTAGATAACTTAACACGAAGAGAACAAAGAAAACTTATACGCCACCACTGAGAGAACAGAACAATGAGAGAACATAGAGAACTTATACGCGATTATTGAGAGAAATTAGGACACGATCACTGACAGTACTTAACACGCGATCACAGAGACAAATTAAAACGCAGTTAATGAGAGAACCTATGTGCGATTAATGAGAGAAATTAAGACGCGATCATTGAGAGAACTGAACAATTAGAGAACATAGAGAACTTATACGCGATCATTGAGATAACTTAACACGAAGAGAACAAAGAAAACTTAAACGCCACCACTGAGAGAACAGAACAATGAGAGAACATAGAGAACTTATACGCGATTATTGAGAGAAATTAGGACACAATCACTGACAGAACTTAACACGCGATCAGAGAGACAAATTAAAACGCAGTTAATGAGAGAACTTATGCGCGATTAATGAGAGAAATTAAGACGCGATCATTGAGAGAACTGAACAATTAGAGAACACAGAGTACTTATACGCGATCATTGAGATAACTTAACACGAAGAGAACAAGAAAACATACACGACCACTGAGAGAACTGAACAATGAGAGAACATAGAGAACTTATAGGCGATTAATGAGAGAAATTAACACGCGATCATTGAGAGAACTCAACAATGAGAGAACACAGAGAACTATACCCGATTATTGAGAGAAATAAGGACGCGACCATTGACAGAACTTAACACGCATCACAGAGACAAACTAAAACGCGGTCAATGAGAGTACTTAACACTGATAGAACTTAGAGCACTTATACGCGATAACTGAGAAAACCTTAGACCCCCCAAATATGCTCAAAATACCCAATATACTCTCAAAATACCCTAACCTTACCCTAACCTAACCCTAACTCTAACCCTAACCTGCCAAAATTATGAGTATTTGGGTATTTTGAGCGAATTTGGGTGCATTGGGTGCATTTCAGGGTGTATATCGGGAGATATTTGGGTGTTAAGGGGTCAGTCGTGTTTCCAACTTCACATTGATAGAAAAAATAAGAACATATACGCGATCAATAAGAAAAATTTAGATTCGATCACTGAGAGAACTTAACACTGAGAGAACATAGAGCACTTATACGCGATAACTGAGATAACTTAAGACGCGATCAATGAGAGAACTTAACACGAAGAGAACAAAGAAAACTTATACGCGAGCACTGAGATAACTGAACAATGAGTGAACATAGAGAACTTATGCGCGATTATTGAGAGAAATTAAGACGCGATCATTGAGAGAACTGAACATTGAGAGAAGATAGAGAACTTATACACGATTATTGAGAGAAATTATGTTGGAACTTAGTTAGAACTTAACACGCGACTACAGAGACAAATTAACACACAGTCAATAAGAGAACTTAACACTGAGAGAACTTAGCGCACTTACACGTTATAACTGAGAGAACTTAAGACTGATCATTGAGAGAACTATACACAAAGAGAACTTAGAGAACTTATACGCGATCACTGTAAGAACGTAACAATGACAGAACAAAGAAAACTTACACGCGACCACTGAGAAAACTGAACAAGTAGAGAACATAGTGAACTTATACGCGATTATTGAAAGAAATTAAGACGCTATCATTGAGAGAACTGGACAATGAGAGAACATAGAGAACTTATACGCGATTATAGAGAGAAATAAGGTAAGAACTTAGTTAGAACTTAACACGCGATAACAAAGACAAACAAAAACGCCGTCAATGAGAGAACGTAACACTTAGAGAACTGAGCGCACTTATACACGACACGAACATTGAGAGAAGATAGAGAACTTATACGCGATTATTGAGAGAAATTAGATTGGAACTTAATTAGAACTTAACACGCGACTACAGAGACAAATTAACACACGGTCAATAAGAGAACTTAACACTGAGAGAACTTAGCGCACTTATACACGATAACTGAGAGAACTTAAGACGCGATCATTACAAAATCTGAACAATGAGAGAATATAGAGAACTTATACGCGATCATTGAGAGAACTTAACACGAAGAGAACAAAGAAAACTTATACGCGAGCACTGAGATAACTGAACAATGAGTGAACATAGAGAACTTATGCGCGATTATTGAGAGAAATTAAGACGCAATCATTGAGAGAACTGAACATTGAGAGAAGATAGAGAACTTATACACGATTATTGAGAGAAATTATGTTGGAACTTAGTTAGAACTTAACACGCGACTACAGAGACAAATTAACACACGGTCAATAAGAGAACTTAACACTGAGAGAACTTAGCGCACTTACACGTAATAACTGAGAGAACTTAAGACTGATCATTGAGAGAACTATACACAAAGAGAACTTAGAGAACTTATACGCGATCAATGAGAGAACGTAACAATGACAGAACAAAGAAAACTTACACGCGACCACTGAGAAAACTGAACAAGTAGAGAAACATAGTGAACTTATACGCGATTATTGAAAGAAATTAAGACGCTATCATTGAGAGAACTGGACAATGAGAGAACATAGAGAACTTATACGCGATTATAGAGAGAAATAAGGTAAGAACTTAGTTAGAACTTAACACGCGATAACAAAGACAAACAAAAACGCCGTCAATGAGAGAACGTAACACTTAGAGAACTGAGCGCACTTATACACGACACGAACATTGAGAGAAGATAGAGAACTTATACGCGATTATTGAGAGAAATTAGGGTGGAACTTAATTAGAACTTAACACGCGACTACAGAGACAAATTAACACACGGTCAATAAGAGAACTTAACACTGAGAGAACTTAGCGCACTTATACACGATAACTGAGAGAACTTAAGACGCGATCATACAAAATCTGAACAATGAGAGAATATAGAGAAACTTATACGCGATCATTGAGAGAACTTAACACGAAGAGAACAAAGAAAATTATACGCGAGCACTGAGATAACTGAACAATGAAAGTGAACATAGAGAACTTATGCGCGATTATTGAGAGAAATTAAGACGCGATCATTGAGAGAACTGAACATTGAGAGAAGATAGAGAACTTATACACGATTATTGAGAGAAATTATGTTGGAACTTAGTTAGAACTTAACACGCGACTACAGAGACAAATTAACACACGGTCAATAAGAGAACTTAACACTGAGAGAACTTAGCGCACTTACACGTTATAACTGAGAGAACTTAAGACTGATCATTGAGAGAACTATACACAAAGAGAACTTAGAGAACTTATACGCGATCACTGTAAGAACGTAACAATGACAGAACAAAGAAAACTTACACGCGACACTGAGAGAAAACTGAACAAGTAGAGACATAGTGAAACTTATACGCGATTATTGAAAGAAATTAAGACGCTATCATTGAGAGAACTGGACAATGAGAGAACATAGAGAACTTATACGCGATTATAGAGAGAAATAAGGTAAGAACTTAGTTAGAACTTAACAAGCGATAACAAAGACAAACAAAAACGCCGTTAATGAGAGAACGTAAAACACTTAGAGAACTGAGCGCACTTATACACGACACGAACATTGAGAGAAGATAGAGAACTTTATACGAGATTATTGAGAGAAATTAGGGTGGAACCTAATTAGACTTAACACGCGACTACAGAGACAAATAAACACACGGTCAATAAGAGAACTTAACACGAGAGAATTAGCGCACTTATACACGATAACTGAGAGAACTTAAGACGCGATCATTACAAAATCTGAACAATGAGAGAATATAGAGGAACTTATACGCGATCATTGAGAGAACTTAACACGAAGAGACAAAGAAAAAGTATACGTGAGCACTGAGATAACTGAACAATGAGTGAAAATAGAGAAAACTTATGCGCGATGAGAGAGAAATTAAGACGCGATCATTGAGAGAACTGAACATTGAGAGAAGATAGAGAACTTATACGCGATTATTGAGAGAAATTAGGTACCCG